>NC_051179.1:204284986-204344985 GCF_013339695.2 Rhipicephalus sanguineus
GGGGACGAAGCGAAGACACGAACATGGCGCCCGTGTCTGTCTGTTCGTGTCTTCGCTTCGTCCCCGTCTTCTTTGCGTCATTACAGTTTTTTCCTCAAACTACTTCTGAAATGTTGTCTTCGGGTGTCGTTGAAAACAGGAGACGTAGTAGAGAAGAAAGAACGCCACACAGGCGAACACGCACGACAGTGTCACTCGTCAACGTCGTCTTCTTCTTCTACTGCATACCAGAACGCGCGCAGTAAAGAAGAATGCCACACAGGCGAACACGCACGAGAGTCCCACTTGTCAACGTCGTCTTCTTCTTCTTCTTCTTCTGCATTCCAGAACACGCGCTTCTCACGAACTAGAGGTGGCTACTACAACGCTACAAACGGAGGATGGACCCATGGCATAAGGAGCTTCGCCCCTAAAAACTTGGCAGATGACTCCAAGATAATTTCTTCCTGGGCGTGTTGAATTTACTAAACATATTGTAGAAGCACAAAATTGATAAAAGAAAGGGAACAGAAGAAGGAGAGGAAATAATTAAGGGTGCTTTGAGAGAGTAGCAGCTGTCTTTTTTTCTCTCCTTGTGTTTCCTTTCTTCTACGAATACCGCGCTACTATAATATTACCACGCCCACTTTTTGTTTTATTTTGATGTATTCGGGTTTGACCAGCAAGGACGGTTATCAAAGCTCGACGCTGCCCGCGCCGCAGTGTTCGAGAAGCTTCGCGATTGTAATAGATCGTTTTGTTAAGATTGCGCGCACGCAGCGAACAGCCTAGATTATTCTAGAGCTTCTGCGACCACCAGTGATAAGACTGGAAAGTTCGATACGTGATGTATAAAAGACGGCGCGTCCCAGCCATGAGCACTTTTTCGACGGCCGGCGCTCTGTTCGCCGCTATCAGTGTAGAGTGTATCGCTGTAGTTTGACTTTCCTTTTCCCGGCCACAAGTTCGGCCAAATAAAAGAGTTTCATCTTCGACACGCCGGCTGCTTCCTTCGTCGACGTCACGACCCGTGACAATATGCTTGGCGATATCAGTATATTATGTTGTACAATGCTGTACATTATGTAAGCTGAAACATCACTGTACACTTGTGGCCTTATTGAAGTGAAGGCCACAAGTGTGCAATTTTATTCTTATTGCAGGATGGTCTTCTATAAGGTGTGACGATGCCAGCATAACAGCCGCAATGAGACCTCCATAAAGCCTCTCAACTAAAACACAAATTGCCCCGCAAAAATAGACATAAAAATTAAAAAAATTGAACAGAGACACAAAAAAACAACAATGACGCTTTCCTGTGTGGGCCTACACCTCTGCAAACAGTCATAAAAGTGGCAGGCCAACAGAATCACAGCACACAATCTGCAGAAGCATTGCATATGCTGTGTCCCACACACAAAAAAACAAAGGCTGTATTCATAGAATACTTTGAGAGTGGCATGGGACATGAAGACGCCATTCGCAGCCATGAGGAGTCTCTTTTTGCAAAGCCTGATGGCCCTCTTCTGCTTGCTAACGGCAGCATAAACCCAATCAGAAGTAAGAAGTTGAAATACCTCCAGCCACAAATTCTTGGAGGAAACCCGACGTTTCGAGACCGGCTTGGTCTCTTCTTCAGGGGTGACTGTGCTGATCAGGGAGGCTTCGTCGCAGCTTGTTTTTGGTTCCGCCTTTCTCTTTCTCTCACGTTCCGGAGGCCGTGCACGTAGATCGGAGGCATTGTTCCGAGGGACCGGTTCACATTCGCAGGTGTGTTCTGGATGTGCCACAACTCGAGTAAGAGCCTCCTTCCCAGATTCCTTTCCGTTTCTATGATGGAAGCGTCCTCGAAGTAAATTTTGTGGTCGTGCTTCTCGCAATGCTCTGCAACTTCTTAATTCTTCCACCCAGGCAGACAGACTTCTGTCGAAATGTTTATATTTAAATCAGAAGAAGTGTATACTACTGGCATGAGGAGTGGAGAACTGCAAAATATGGTCCATCGGGAAATCCGCTTCCAAAGCTGCTTGATAAGGTGGACGAGTATGCAGTTTTAGGTAAGTTTGCATATGACATATTTGCTGCAAATACAAGCAGATAGAGCACATCATAGCCTGAGCTTCCCGAATGACCCTGATGCTACTTGTAGCATTAATTGGTTCGCTGCATGAATCTGCAGCAATGAGACCTCATTACTTGCACATTTCACCATCCCTTACTTAATAAATGAGCAGTAATGGTGGGTACAGATCCGCAGTTATTGTACACATAAGCTAATGCTTATCTGAGTGATGCTACGAAATGTACAAGAATTAGAACAGTCTTGAGACCACAACCATTAGAAATTCTAATCCTAATCTGCATAAAGTACTCGGATTGGTCCTCCAGACGGGAGGAAGCAATATGCTACCATACATGAGCACCGGAAAGGAAAAGAAGCGTTCTGTGTATGATTGTAGGATTCAGGAAATGCACGTATAAGGTGCCAGTAGACAAACGAAAATTTTCTATGCGCTGCTTTTCCAGGTAATAGAGAATGAAGCCCCTGATCATTTGGAAATCCTCTAATGAAGGTGCCAACTTCACTTCTGCAAATGGAGGACAGTGCTTGTGACTGTCCTCGCACTACATAACTTCCACACAGACATTAGGAGTACTGTACTAACATTTACTGTACTATACAGTTACTAAAGTACAAGGGCACTGCTTCCCACCATAGGAAAATTCATCACAGTATTATCAGAAAAAACCAAGTTTCGATAAGCATTCTCTGTGCTTAGCTTGGGAAAAAAAACAAAACAACAAAAGCTATGCAGTACATTGTGCGACTTTGATGGTGGAAGCGATGTAAGAGACAGCTGGGCAGAACCATTATAATCATACTCAAAACAACTAGGTGGAAAAGAAAGAATGAAAAGTGAAGTCTCGCAACAAAAAAACTCGACAGACCCCACGTACCGTGGGAATCGATGTTATGCGAAGCAGGCGCGGGATGGTGACTGTGGCGCAATTTTTCACATTGAGCGAAACGTTACAGAATGACGCTGGAGAAATGTGGAAGTGGTACACGCACACTAATATGTTGAAAAGTCGCATATATATTATATAACCAGTTGTTTACAGTTGCGTAACGACGCCAACAGCAACATGCGTGTTAGCAACACCAGACGTGGTAAGCTGATATGTAGTGCTTATATTAATAAACACGAAGAATTTCTTAGCGAACTTCTGCGACTTTGAGCGTATCTATCTATCTATCTATCTATCTATCTATCTATCTATCTATCTATCTATCTATCTATCTATCTATCTATCTATCTATCTATCTATCTATCTATCTATCTATCTATCTATCTATCTATCTATCTATCTATCTATCTATCTAGCCGCCTACGACTCTGTGCTCTCCAGGCCGTTTCGTTAATAGGATGTACACCAAAATTGGTATGGCGTAACATGGGTTTATGACGATTATAAATGACAGGCCATAACATGAAAATCATGATATTCATGTCATGAACGACATTATTTACATTCCACTGTCTTGGTGCTCTTGCGGCCGTTTCGTTAATTTCATATATACCCAAATTGGTCTGGCGTGACAAGAGTGTATGACGAACATTAGTGACAGGTCGAAACGTGCAAAACATGACACCCATGTCATGTACAGCATGATTTACATTCCACGCTCATGATGCGCTTCCGGCCGTTTCGCTAGATTGATATACACCAAAATTGGCATTGAGTGACGTGACTGTGTAACGAAGACAAATAACAGGAGTTAACATGAAAATCATGACACGCATGCCATGTACAGCATGACTTACGTGCCACGCTCATGGTGCGCTGGCGGCTGTTTCGTTAGCTTGATATACACCAAAATTGGTATTGCGCGACGTGATTGTGTAGCGAACACAAATAACGGGAGTTAACATGAAAATCATGACACGCATGTCATGCACAGCATGACTTACGTGCCACGCTCATGGTGCGCTCTTGCCTGTTTCGCTAGCTTGAAATACAGCAAAATTGGTCTTTCGCGACGTGACTGTGTGACAAACACAAATGACAGGTGGTAACATGAAAATCATGACACGCATGTCATGCACAGCATGACTGACGTGCCCCGCTCATGGTGCGCTGGCGGCTGTTTCGCTAGCTTGATCGACATCAAAATTGGTATTGCGCGACATGACTATGTGACGAACACAAATAACAAGATTTAACATGAAAATCATGACACGCATGTAATGTAAAGCATGACTTACGTGCCGCGCTCATGGTGCGCTCGTGGCTGTTTGGCTATGCTCGCGACGTGACTGCCTGATACCGACAATGTGGTGTTACGTGCGCGACGATGGTATTGCGCGACGTGCTGCGAACATGACAAATGCACAGCATGGACGCTTAAAATACAGCAAAATTGGTCTTTCGCGACGTGACTGTGTGACAACCACAAATGACAGGTGGTAACATGAAAATCATGACAACGCATGTCATGCACAGGCATGACTGACGTGCCCCGCTCATGGTGCGCTGGCGGCGTGTTCGCTACTTGATCGACATCAAAATTGGTATTTGCGCGACATGACTATGTGACGAACACAAAATAACAAGATTTAACATGAAATCATGACACGCATGTAATGTAAGCATGACTTACGTGCCGCGCTCATGGTGCGCTCGTGGCTGTTTGGCTGCTTCATATATACCGAATTGGTGTCTCGCGACGTGACTGCCTGACGAACAACAATAATAGGAGTTAACATGAAAATCCTGACACGCATGTCATGTTAAAGCATGACTTACGTGCCACGCTTATGGTACGCTGGTCAGCCGTTTCGGCTAGCTTGATATACCCCAAAATTGGTAGTTGTGTGACGTGACTGTGTGACGAACATAAATAAGAGGTGATAACACGAAAATCATGACATGCATGTCATGTAGGCAGGATTTAGACGCCACGCTCATGTTGCACTCGCGGCCATTTTGTTAACTGGATATGTACCCAAATTGGTATGGCATGGACAGGAGTGCGTGACGAACATAAATAGCAGGTCACGTATCCGATATATGTGTAGCAGAATTTCTATAGCATGGCATATAGCAGATTGTACACGCATGCATGTATGGCAATCTCGCGATATATGGTGAACTAGATGTGACGACATGAATGACTTCATTAGCCTCAATGACAAACACGACGATGTATGCAGCCCTTTGCTGGCTGCTCCGCATTACATCGATTCCCACATTGCGTGGGATCTGCCGATTTTCTATACTGGATAGCGCGAATCCGAACAGGACAAAGAAGGAACACAGATGCACAGGACAGGCGTTGCTCGCACTAAGATTCATTTAGGAAGTTTCTCTATGCACGCGGACAACTTTTCTTGGCAATGAAGCGAAGGCTACAGAGCCACAATGCAACGTATCCTACCGCTAATGAATGTAGTCCCACAATTGCGTCCGTATTTTCTGCGTGATATACTATATAAAATACTCCTTCATTTTCTACATGTAGCTTTTTGAGACGGAATGCAACGCTCACCAGCGATATATTTGTATTTATTTTCTTGATACATTGTCACTTTGCGTTTTTGCGTGCGTGAAAAAGTCGCGCCTTTTACTCGTACCTTAGACGCTCAGCAGCGTTTGCGTCGAAATGCAACGCTAGCCATCACTTTCCACGGCCGTTACGAGACGCGCGCCAAACGGGACTACTACTCGTAGCAGTACATGTGCAGACGCTCCGCCCCCGTAGCTTTGCCTTCATTGCCAAGAAAAGTTGTCCGCGATATAGAGTATATGGTACGCAGCCGAGTGGCACGCGCAGGCGCAACAGTTGCAGTTGATACACTTGCGTTACAGTTGTTATGCTTACACTTGTCCGTTATGACGGAGAACGCACGCACTTTCACGAACCTGTGTGTATGTGTGTGAGGGGTTCTCGACAGTTCTTGAACAAGGTCATCATCAACCGTGATAAGTGAGCACCAGCAGCTGGACTGGACTTGTTAATCGGATCCGTACGTGATCGCGGTTACGAGGGGTAGTGTAGTGAAGTGCGAGGTATACTGCAGCTGGCGGAAATCCTGGATTCCTCTTACGATGAAATGATCTATGATGCCACCTGTCCTGGACGTGGCAGCGAGGTCTTTTGATGCCCTGTCCACATCCAAGCCGTCTTTCACGCAGTATAAAGACCAGGCGTTGTTGAGTCTTGACAAGTCAATGTTGAAGTCACCGGTAATGATGAGAGGCCCGTTTCTCTCGGCAGATTCATCGTAGCGAAGCATCTACCCCGCTTTTTTAACACGAAAGTATTTTATGCCGGGGTCCACCAAGGCTTCAGTGACGTATTTCCGTCACGGAAATGACGTCGAAAAAATATACACGATCAGATGGCAAAAAGTTCCGTCAACGGGCATCGAACCCACGACCGCTCGGTCCGCAACAACAGATGCCGCGCACACTATCCACTGCGCCACGTTCTTTTTTTTTTCTTTATTGCCTTGCATACCAAGACTATTTACATACTCACAACACAGGGTAGAGCTATACAATTACAAAGTGAAAATTATGAACCGTCAGCACTGAGCTGACTACAATCAAAACTTTGGCATGCGCAACAATAGTTCCACTCGTGAAATCCACTCTGGTACATCCTCCTGCCCTTTCAGCACTTCAAGAAAACGGCACACTGATTCGCAGAAATATTCCCGTACAGATCTCACTTGTACATCCGCATTGTCAAAGGCAGTTCGAGTTTGCCATATACTATGCAGGCCCAGGAGCATGACTAGGTCGAAAGGTACTGCATCATCATTTTTAACAGAAAGAAAACGGATGCCATGTGGACTTAACGGTAACTCTTTTTTCAAAGTTCTCTGTAATATGTCCCAGAAGAACACCCCGCTCCAGCAGTCTATAACACGTGTTCAATTGTTTCCGGTTTATTGCATAAGAAACAATGTGTGCCCCAAGGTACGAATAATCCCCAGACGCTAGAGGCTTTAGCAAAAAGCGCGCCTTTTTATCTACCACTCTCCCGAGTCGGCGGGGTGCGTTGCCCTCTGGGAGCGGTAAAGTAATTCGTCATTACTGTGGCCTCCGCCAGTAGCCCCTGCAACGCTGTTAGCACGTCCCTCCCATTCGGCGCGTGTGATTCAAATAAAAGTTCTTTGTCAATGCCTTAACACACCGCGAGGTGGCGACCTTAGCCAAGCGTCTAAAAAACGTCGGCCTCGCTCACAGCTCTGCGACGCGCGCCTGCCTCACCTGGCTGTAACATCGCGTTTCCCGCTCACGGGCGAATCGCCCGAGAATAATCGCGGCCGGCTACCGGGGCGGCACGACGCGCTTTGCGTTTCTCTCTAGTCCCGGCCGTGGTGTTCAATCACATTTTAACATGACCGCGGGATGCGACCATGTTCTGCGTCCAATATGCGACGCTCTTCTGGCTATCACACCTAGTCCTCTGGTTAAGCCTTTCACTGTTAACTACTACAGCTACCACAAGTGTTTGTTTAATCATTTACAGTGACGTTAGTCGTCGGGATGGAGATGCACCACCAATTATCAAAGTGGGGGCGCATCCACGTTAAACGGTGCTATAGCTGCCAGACGTCAATATACATTGTGCAAACTCTCTTATATCAATGTACAGTAAACATTCAGTTACTTCTGTAAGGGCACGCTTTACTTTCGTGTTATTCCAATTCCTATGACGGAGGGATCAAACATGTTTTTGTTGTAATCCACGCAGTCTAGGTTGCTGACCATGTGGACGAGTGGATGGTAGCTGAGCGTCATCCAGGGGTGTTCTGTCTTCAGCTCCCTCCACTTTCCTTGCGTCGGCCGCGGTGGTGTAGCGGTTACAGTGCTCGGCTGCTGACCCGAAGGACGCAGGTTCGATCCCGGCCGCGGCGGTTTGCATTTCGATGGAGGCAAAATGCTAGATGCCCGTGTACTGTGCGATCTCGGTGCACGTTAAAGAATACCTATATGGTGAAAATTTCTGGAGCCCTTCGCTATGCCGTCTCTCATAATAATATCATGGTTATGGGACATAAAATCCCACAATTATTATTATCACTTTCCTTGCGTGTCAATGTGTGTGTTCGCTGCTACTGTGTTGGTTGAGACTCTGTATCACCTGTGGGTCATTCCACGCCAAACGTCCCAAACATTGCGCTCGACCCTGT
This sequence comes from Rhipicephalus sanguineus, assembly GCF_013339695.2. Lineage (NCBI taxonomy): Eukaryota > Metazoa > Arthropoda > Arachnida > Ixodida > Ixodidae > Rhipicephalus > Rhipicephalus sanguineus. The sequence goes on from NC_051179.1 coordinate 204,293,173, forward strand.
CCAATTGTATTGTAAAAAATTGTGGACGTTCATATCAGTGCACCATTCGCCCTCGGAAAGCTATTTCTTGGAAAAAAAAAATTTTTGTCTATTACAGGGATTGGAATTTTGCCGTATGGGGTGAAACATAGGTTGCGAAAAAATACTTTCAAAAATACAACACTTCACGGAACGCCTTAAATATCTGCCATTTACTTGAAAAGGAATGGCGCTATCTTATTATCGCCCATTGACGACCACTACTCTGCCTCACGATGTGCTTTGTAGTGAAGCAATGCTGCAATTCTGCGCCCACTTTGATTAGTTTTTAAAATTCTACGAATATTACAGACAAAATAAGACTATATCACATGGCTGGATGGTTGGCATTAAGCGTGTCAAAAAAGTAGTTGAATGTCGATAACCGAGTAGTTTCGAAGTGGAAGGGGCGCAAACATCGAAAAACTGTGTGAAATGCCCCATGTTCAGGCACATGTAGAGTGGTGATGTGGTCCAAGCAAAAATGCACACTTGGTTTCATTTGGAAGAATAAACAAGGGAGATTTATTTGTGAAAGTTTAATCGGAGTGTTTTTTGTTTTAGGCGAGAAACAAAAATTTATGTTGAGCGTTCGCGGCGTGCCTGGGCGCGGGCCCGTAAGTGCGCTTCACTGCGCCGCCACAGTTCCTTGGTGCAACGGAAGTATGCAGCGCCCACGCGGGAGGCAAGACCGTGTGCTGCTGTCAATTTTCACGCTGCTGAAAACATGCAGACTGTGCATATGGCTGGCAGAAAGTTTCGAAAGGGCATTAAAGGCTACCGGTTAGTAGTCGGAGCTGAGCACCATTTCACTGCCACGTTACTACATGCGCACGTACGACAGACGCAAAACTTGGGTTGTGTGCCCGGTTTGCGATATCTGCGGAGGTTGCAGTTCTTACTTCTGTTGCCGGCGTATGGTCTTCGCCACTTGAAATGTCTGTGTTGCTGAACAGGAGGTGAGCCTCGTATTAACAGTGGTCAGTGATGATGGCACGAAATGGTGAAACGTGCGCGTACCTTTGAGGGAGATTGTAGACTCAAACCTTGCTGAGAACTTAACTTTCTTCCGCTGCATGCGATGCCTTCATCTTAGTAATCGCCTTGCGATTACTAAGCGAAGGCGATAGACATTTAAAGGACGACGCCGCCTTAATGGCGGCTTCGTCCTTTTCTATATTTATCGCTTTCGGTTGCCGTTGTAGAGGCTCTCCGTGTAAAATATGACACGATAACAGTATACTCACCGGTCGCAATATTTATCTTACGCGCTGCCAAGGGATGCGGCCGAAAGACGAGCCGCGAGTGCCGCGTGCTCGCTCGGCGACGCGATCACCGGAGCAAAGTTCACCTCTGCCGAAGCCCCGAGGGTAAGAATACGAAGCACCATTCGGCTCTGAGGCACGAATGGCGCGAGTCACGTTAAAGCGAGCTGCCCATAAGAACTATAAGTGTATTCCCGGTGTCTGTTAGGCACTTTATTATATATTAATATATTTTAAACGAGCCATCACTCATTTTCCCTGACGATTCGTCGGCGGCACTGCGGAAAGCCGAAGAATACAAGTTGAAACGAGAAAACTCACAGCAACACACGATCGTGCCTCCCGCGTGGGCGCTGCATACTTCCGGTGCCCCGAGGAACTGTGGCGGCGCAGTGAAGCGCACTTACGGGCCCGCGCCAAGCACGCCACGAACGCTCCACATAAATTTTTGTTTCTCGCCTAAAACAAAAAACACTCCGATTAAACTTTCACAAATAAATCTCCCTTGTTTACTCTTCCAAATGAAACCAAGCGTGCATTTTTGCTTGGACCGCATCACCACTCTACATATGCCTGAACATGGGGCATTTCACACATTTTTCAATGTTTGCGCCCTTTCACTTCGAAACTACTCGGTCATCGACTTCAATACGTTTTTGACACGCTTACTACCAACTATCCAGCCATGTGATATAGTCCTATTTTGTCTATAGCATTCCTAGAATTTTTAAAAATAATCAAAATGGGCGCAGAATTGCAGCATTGCTTCACCACAAAGCACATCGTGAGACAAAGTAGTGGTCGTCAATGGGCGATAATCAGATAGTGCCATTCCTTTTCAAGTAAACAGCAGATATTTAAGGCGTTCCGTGAAGTAGTGTATTTTTTAGAGTATTTTTTCGCAACCTATGTTTCACCCACTACGGCAAAATTCAAATCCCTGTAATAGATAAAAAATAATTTTTTTCCAAGAAATATTTTCCGAGGGCAAATAGTGCACTGATATGAACGTCCACAATTTTTTACAATACAATTGGACAGGGTCGAGCGCAATGTTTGGGACGTTTGGCGTGGAATGACCCCTGTACCCGCGTAACATGAACTCCGATATGTGGGTATGTGTCACACGTGACCGTGAGAAAGGGTTTCATGACGTACGCGACAGGTCTTTTGCGTTATCCATGTCATGACCAGTGAATCGCGTTCGCCATAGACTGATCCCCTGCTATGCCAATTTTGGCATACTACAAATTATGGAGATGACCTGGCCAGCGCCCAGACGTAGGCGGCTAGATAGATAGATAGATAGATAGATAGATAGATAGATAGATAGATAGATAGATAGATAGATAGATAGATAGATAGATAGATAGATAGATAGATAGATAGATAGATAGATAGATAGATAGATAGATAGATAGATAGATAGATAGATAGATAGATAGATAGATAGATAGATAGATAGATAGATAGATAGATAGATAGATAGATAGATAGATAGATAGATAGAAACAGCCAAAGTGCCCGAGGTTCGCTAAGAAATGCTTTTGCATCTATAACGTGTGAATTGCAAGGGTACCCAAAATGCAATGTCAGCACAACGCATAAAGCTGTCCCATAGGACAAGGTACAACAAGTTAACATTGTTTTATCTTAGAGGGTTGATTTGGTGAAATCTCGCTATAAATTACTCCTTCATGATAAAGCGGATGCTTGGGTAAGTTGGTACACAGCTAAAATGACAAACAGTGCATTTAGGACACAACACAAAAACGAAAACACACAGATGCAGTGCTGACTTCAAGACGATTTAAATCACTACTTTCATGACGAACGCACTGTTATTAAAGGTGATGACACATTTGCATTTGACAGCCTATGCCTCCTTTAATGACGAAAAAAAGCTTTTACTTTATTGCTTTTAGGGCTGTGTGGTTCTAATCATCGATGAAAATAATGATGCACGGTTAAGAGCTAAAGAGAGCAAGTTTATGCATCTCTTGCTTATTCTCAATTTCTCAGTAACAGTAATATGACAACCCAGTTAAAATGTGTGTACTGTTTACTGTTAATATGCAGGCACAGATGTTTTCACGAGAAGTCTGTCCAGCGACTGCTGGGCGGTCCTTGTTGTGACACCGATTATGCGCCGAGCCCAGCACCTGGAGTCAGCTCGAAGTATCGTCTTCGTGGATTCAACATCGTCCTGTGATGCCGATGGCAGCACAGCCACTATGCTGCTCACATCTACCAAAGCTGGGGCGGTGCCATTAGCCGTGGTTGTTCACCTCCCAGAGCAGGGAGGGATATAACACTGCCTTTGAGCTTTTGAAGCAAAGATACCCATTTTGCTTCGGCAACAAAGAAGCACAAAGCTTCGCATATTATGGCAACCTCTTGTTTTACAGCGAAAGCTGTTATGAGATCATTTCACCGGCCGTTTTTGGCGCCGTAGTTGTCCGCCGGGCCGCCGCCGCCGCCGCTGCCGCAGCCGCCGCCGCCGCCGGTGTCCGTAACCAGTATCGCTCGAAATAAGAAAAAAAATCACAGCATATCCACGGAGTGAATGATGATGAGTGGGCGAAGCTGCGGAGGTTCATCGGTAAACCGTGAATCTTCCGTGAATTCTGCCCAGTACATCATCACCGACGTGAGGTCGGGCGCGTTTATACTAAAGGTTCGATGAGTTATGACGACTTGCAGCGCACTTTAATTTTACATGTACGCTGTGAATTTCATTGTTTAGAAAACCATTGCTTAGAAAACATCTGGCGTCTTTCGTTAAGCAGCTGGCGTGTTTCGTTTTGCTTTAGAAACATCTGGCGTTCTTTCGTTTTGCTTTTACAAAACATCTGGCGTCTTTTGTTGGTTTATTTCATCAATCAACGGCGTTTTGAACAAAATTTTTATTGTTTAATCACGCACAGGAGAAATCTCACCAGGCACTACCTTGGAGGTAAAGAATGGCTGCTAATGGGAATGAGAGACAGAAGAACTCGGCTTTTAGCTAACGCTGCGAATTTTTTATTGTTCAACAACGCACAGGAAAAATCTCCCACCGGCACCACCTTGCAGGTCAAAGCGTAAGACTGGTTACATACTACGCTACGAGGGACGAACGGGTGCCGCTATAAGGAGCTTCGCCCCTAAAACGAGACCAGAAAAAAATTCCAGGATGGAACGAGGTTCGAACCTGGGTCCTCTGCGTGGGAGCCCAGTATTCAACCTCTGAGCCATGCTTGAAATTGCTTTGCAAAAAGGTCCCATACAGGCTTCATGTCGGGAACGAACCACATTAGCATATGCAATATAGCGCGGTAGAAGAGTAAAATAAGCACCAAGCGTCGCACAACGCGAATTCTGTAACCAGGCGTCCACAATTCGAATTGCGCAACGAGTAGGATGTTGAATACTTCCAACCCATTACAAAGGGCTCTGCCATCATTCTTCATCGTCATCAGGCACAGCATCAACAAAGTGCGCATAATGCCTTACATGCGTTTAGCAGGTACCGACGACTCTCCGCAGAATGACGAAAAAATGGCACAGTGCCTGCTGCCCTACTTGTCGAAAATTAGAATGGTTTATAGCGCAGTGGGTTCCTCGCAAGTGCACTTGTATTGGTTTCCAAGGAAGCCCATAAGCGCATGATCCATTTCCTCGGGGTGTCAGTAAAATTACAATGATTTAGAGCGTAGTGGGTTCCTCGCAAGTGCACTTGTATTGGTTGCCAAGGAAGCCCATAAGCGCATGATCCATTTCCTCGGGGTCTCAGTAGAGTTCTTCGCCCCCCCCCCCAGTCTCTCTCCCACGTCAACGTATGTTATACAGCATGACGGGAGAGGGAAATAGCGACCGGGCGTCACCCAATGCAAATTACATAACTGGTGGGCCGTTTAAAGCTTCCAACCCATTACAAAGGGCTGAGCCATAATTCTTCATCGTTATCAGTCGTCGCGTCAACAAAGTGCACATAATGCCTTACAGACGTGTAGCTGGTGCCTCGCTTCTCCGTAGAATGACGAACAACAGCTTAGTAGGTGCTTCCAAACTTCACAAAAATTGTGATTTATGGCATAGTGGGTACCTTTCTAGTGTACTTGTATTGTAGCCCCAAGAGAGCTTCCAACGGTATCTAGAAACGCCGCTCTTCCAGCTTTCGCTGTGACTGTGCTGCGGTTTCAGCGCAGGCCTGGCGTTTTTTTTCTTCATCTTGGGTTAAAAAAGCAACCAGGGTGTGAAAAATATGGTGATACTATAGCAATGCTGTAGTATCACCTGATCTGCTGAGGAAATTGTGTGTTGAATGAGTTGTGGAGATAGGTTTTGCACGAAGCTTACCTACGATGCGACCGGGAATCGACGCGACGTTCTCCACTGCCGCAGCGAACAAAGACGCTACGGCCGGGTTCGTCGACTCTCCGTAAGGGCGCAGAAAAGACACTCGAGGCAGGTTGTCAACAGACACGACATTATTACCCAACATGCAGCACAGTACGACAGTCACGGGCTTGCAGGACGTAAAGGGAACTCCGCAAGACCGGTCGAGTACGCTTGCCAGCGGCGCTACGACTATCACACAAAGGGCAGCAGTCGAGCACACGAACGAGAAGCCGCCTGCCAGGGTAGCGCGTCAACCTCTCGTGCAGGCCTGAGAGCATCTGACGCGGCGAGCCAGCGCCAGATAGAAGCGAGCTCATGGGAAAGGGGTTTTGTAGCGTTAGCTACAATTGCCTCGCCAGAGCCGATTTCGCGTGGATCGTCATGAGCCGTGCTGCTCATGCGCGAGGATCAGTGTGGAGCCGGCATCTCACGCACTCTCCGCCACCGCCGCGCGCGGCTCGCCGCTGCTGGTGGCGGAGAGCGGGAGGAGTGGCGTCGTAGCCGGGCCGACAGACTGGCGCTGGCGCGCGCGACTCGCCGGTTCTGCTCTGCGCATTCGAGAGGGGTGACGTCGTAGCCATGGCGCGCGCAGCTATTCGCCTTCGCTGTGCAGTCGCCGTCTGACAATGCGCTGGTGCCACTTGATAGCGCCTCTGACTGGCGTTTGCAAGTGGGTAACGCCATGGAGAAGGAGAGCGCAAATGCTGCTCAACGGCGCAGAAGAGCCGAGAAGCTTATGTCATCGGATTCCGAAGTAGGTTGCCTGGCAATTAGCGGTCAGCGTACGAAGAATGAAGAAGCAACCTGACCTTGAGCAAAATTAAATATGCATGTGCCGCATAATACGTATACCGTGTGTGTGTCATTGGAGCAGCAGTAAGCATGACAATCAAGCTAGTCCTAGACAATCTGGAAAGCTCAGAATAATCAGCTGAACATTTGCTAACGCTACGTATATCCTGGCATAGCCGAGCTAAGCGACTGCAAATTTTTTTCACTGGCGGCCAATAAGAACGGGCGAAGCGCAGTGACGTAGGCTAGCGCAGTGTGCCACGAGCATTGTTCAGACATGCCCTGACACGTGGTTCGTGCGGGGAAGACCGACGCATGGCTCGCACCAAGGAAAAATGCCTGGCGGCGCAGCCACAGTAGCCTTATCGCCGATTAACGGCGGTTCCCGGCGCTCGAGCAGCGCGGGGCCAGCACACGCGCTATCTGGGGAACGAGGCGCCACAGGGGAGGGCGCGCTCGATTGCCACAGAGTGAAAATGCACCCCATGAAATTGACCTCAAGAAAAAATCAAATGCACTATACTTCAGTGCTCCTCTTCGGCTGTCCTAACCATGCATGTCCTTCTCAAAGAGACACCACAACACAGATGAAATCAATTGCTAGCCGGCTTCCGCATGAGAAATGCACGCAGCGTTCATCGCGTACGGTTAGAGCATTCAGTGCACACATTGCTAGACGGCAATCTTCATGTTCCTTATTTTCACATGGAACCTTGAACTTAATGTCTGATTTCTGTGGAGATAGCGTCAACAATAGTTAGACAAGTTAGCACTTTCCCTCGGAATATACAGCTTTTATTTGGCAATTACTCAACCATTTAAAGGTACTGAGCAAAGCTATTTACTCTTGCTAGTGTAACTTCAAGGGAGATAGGCTCCCTTTGGTTCAATTCCTGGGAGTTCTTGTGCGGGAATTGCAACCAATCCCACGACATGAGTCAGACAGAGCTATACTGTAAAATGTGGGTTTCTGTAAAACAAAATGATGGAGTTGATTGCATCGGCAAACAATGCTTGTTTGCGTGCTGATAACATCAACGCGCATAAATCCTACCTGGTCTACATGATCTATTTATCCAGTCTTGGCATAGCTTGCACCACACTTTAAAACTTTAAAGCAAAACGTTTTGTTGGGCTAGTTGGTTCATGACTTCCGAAGGAAAAAAATTGCAGTGTCTTAGCTCGGCTATGACAGGATATACGTAGCGTTAGCAAAGGTTCAGCTGATTATTCTGAGCTTTCCAGATTGTCTAGGATTAGCTGATTGTCATGCTTACTGCTGCTCCAATGACACACATTCGGCGACATCGTTCATAACCGGTAGACCTGGCGGCATGGCCGGGTAACGATACCCATTGGTAACGCTAAAGAGCGGAATGTTCTGCTTAACGAGAAAGTTCTTGCACGTTGTACAAACCCACGCCACGGTTTCACCCCACTCAGGCGCCGCCACTAAACTCAATGTTTCACGCATGGCACTACTTAGCGGCGTCAAGTCTTCATGTGTCATAGTCTTTCACACACGTCGCACACGTATACAAACGGAGTGTTTACGAAGTCCGTGTCGAAGGTCCGAGTCGCACTGGCGCTTTCGCTAAGTTTCATAGGCAGTCGATCGGCGAGCCTTGACGTCATCGACGGCGTCTTGTTGTTGCTGCTGCAGAGATGGTCGGGCACGTCGCTCAGCATCCTGGCGATGCCGCTTTGCTAGACGTTCCTCCCTTTCCTCCAGTGTCTCCGCAGCCGTTTAGCCTTCCTCTGTTCATTCTTCGTACGCTGAACTGTTAATTGCCACGCAACTACTTCGGGATCCGATGGCATAAGCTTCTCGGCTCTTCTGCGCCGTTGAGCAGCATTTGCGCTCTCCTCCATGGCGTTACCCACCTGCAAACGCCAGTCAGAGGCGCTATCAAGCGGCACCAGCACATTGTCAGACGGCGACTGCCCAGCGAAGGGGAATAGCTGCGCGCGCCATGGCTTCGACGTCACCCCTCTCGAATGCGCAGAGCAGCAGCGGCGAGTCGCGCGCGCCGGCGCCAGTCTGTCTGCCCGGCTACGGCGCCACTCCTCACGCACTCCGCCACCAGCAGCGGCGGTGGCTGAGAGCGCGTGAGATGCCGGCTCCATGGAGGCCTTCCTCCGTGGCCGGCTCCGCACTCATCCTCGCGCATGCGCAGCACGACTCATGATGACCCACGCGAAACTGGCTCCGGTTAGGTAAGTGTAGCTAACGCTACAAAATTGTAGCGTAAAGCAACACACGGACAGACAGAGAAGACGGGACTGGCGCTATACGCCAGTCCCGTCCTCTCTGTCTGTCCGAGTGTTGCTTTGCGCTACAATTTTTTCCTTCAGAACGCACTTTATAATTTTAGGCAATGCAAATATTTTGAGCACTACGAACCTGTACAAAGAATTAGCTAATATTCCTAACATGAAGCATATTCGGTATACTGAACTAATAATGCACAATGCGATTCATTATAAACAAGTTTCCCTGAGCTGACTGACGCTCCCACGTTTAAACTGCACATATATACCCAAAAAGTGGACGGGGGGATGGCCGCGGCGGTAGCTCAGCTGCCAATGCCTGCTGTTTGACGTTCAACAGCAGACAGCATGCTATTGGCCAATAGTCGAAATAAATCAACAGCGGTGTTTGGATCATATGCGCTCCTTACCATGGGCTGCCGCCGTGTCGGCACTGCGCTCCGTAGTCTGCTAACATTAAACTACACTACGCGACACTACGCGCACAGGAATCGCAACAGGAGTGAGCGATCGCGTTTCATAATGTGTGCTGACGTAACTTCTTTTCCCTGTGTAGGTTCCAGCGTGCTCGTAGGAACGAAATAAAGTGCTTAAAACGTGTGACAAATCTCTAACTCCGCTCGTTCCCGATGGATTCAGTAAAATTTTTGAAGCGATTCATTCGTGAGGAAATAAATTCTGATAATGAAGTAATTTGATGATTACTTGGAAAAGTGGTTTAGGACCCTTTTAAAGAGTCTCTGCAACACCTTGTCAACACAGTCAGAAGACGCTGCCGATCAGTTGTCACGGCTCCTGTGAATGTGTGAACCAAATATTCCTGCACTGCATGCAGCAAGAAATTCAAAATTGTGCTACAAAAATAGCTGGAAATTGCCCCCTCCCCAATTGGGGAAACTGCAGAGGCAAACGGACAACTACATAGCAATGGACATAGATAAAGTCATTGGCTGATTTCGTGATTGTGGAAAATGTTCAGTCAGATTCTTATTGCTTGTTTCGATTTCAATAAATAAAAAGCATGCACGTCTCTCAGTGAACACTCACTATCTTTGTACTTGTGGGGGTGGTATCACCCGCGCAGGTGCTACCTAAGCACTCTCTAGCTACCTAGCGAGGCCTAGGTAATGTGCTCACAACAGCAACAGCCCATGTGCTCACAACAGCAACCGCTCTCAGCAGGAATGGAGTGAGGCAGCGAAACGTTGACACAGAGCAGACCTTCTTCCGTAAATGTGTCTATTTCCATTCAGAAGTAGAACGCTCGTTGGGTGCGCCAACTCCAGACACCTAACTGTACTGTCACGTGGTCGGGACGTCGACTAAGGGAGGAGTCGGCTTGTCGAAGATGAAACTATTTGGCCGAACTTGTGGCCGAGAAACGGAAAGTTAATTTACAGCAATACACACGATATGCACTGATAGCAGTGAACAGAGCGTCGGCCGTCGATCAACTGAACATCGCTGGGATGCGCTGTCTTTTATACGTCACGCATCGAACTTTCCAGCTTTATCACTGGTGGTCGCGCAAGCTCTGGAATAATCTAGACTATTCCCGTCATGTGCGCAATCTCAACAAAATGATCTACTACAATCTGGAATCTTCTCAGACATTCTGGCACGCTTTGCGCAAGGCAGCAGCTACACGTGCAATGGGCCGGTAACAGAAATCATAGAAAGAAACGAGCGTGTCTGGCAGCATTGTCGTCGAAGATGACTGGGAGAGTTGCGGCAACTAAGACAGTTGCCTGTCTGGCCGCTCATGGGCGATGGTGTGACTACTTGGGCACCTGCCTGGGTAGCCAACGAGTCTTAAACGTAAGCGCCCAACAAGCTTGCTAAGCCGCACGGGCAACAAGGAAGGTAGCGGCAGCACACAAAGGGACCAAAGCCTACCTGGATTTTTCTCGATGTTTGCTCCAGCCCAACTGCCCCTGTCCCTTGCCGTCATCCAAAGAGAGCTGCTTCCTCCCTGGTCTCTATTGTAAAGCTCTCAGTCCGATACGTGCGCGGTTCGGTGACCTCTGTCAGCCAGTTCAGTGGGAGAGAAGGGGGCAGGGTCAACACCACCTCGGCTAGCTTAAGGCCTCTTAAACCCTCTCCACCCCAGCACGCTACATCACACTAGTTGTCCTGCTCAACAGAACCACTTCTGCCGCACCTGCTGCCCCTTTCATTTCGTGTGCTCGGCCAGTTCAGCAAGACATTTTTTCGTCGCGAAGTTGCACGTGGTGCGCACGTTTTTAGACTTCTTGTGAGCGTTTTTTTTCTGAATTTTCATTTAGGCTGTGGATCCGTTGGCGAGTGATACTACGTGATTGTGCGCTTGTGCTAGTGATGTATTCGTGTGTCGTGAAGTGAACCGCTGTGGAACGTTCCTCGTGTGTCACACAGGGGCGTAGCCAAGGGAGGGGTTGGGGGGGTTGAAACCCCCCCCCCGAAATTTTTCAATTTTGCTTGCGTATATATACAGGCACACATACAAACGCACGCACGAACATACATAAAGTATGGTTGAACCCCCCCCCCCCCCCCCGAAAAAAATTTCTGGCTACGCCCCTGTCGTGTGACATTCCTTGAGTCACACATGGTCGTGCGCTTCCAGCGACCCGGCCGCTGTCGCGTCCTCCGCTGTAAAGGAAATTATGACCGTGGACCAAAGGTTCATGTGTTTTCATTTTCGAGGGACGTTGACCGGAAGAATAAGTGACTGCGAGCAATTCCAATGAAGGATTTCACTCCAAGCGTCCACTCGAATGTACGTAAACATAAGTAACAATTACAAACACGCCACGCATATGTTCATGGTTTTGCCTCACGTAGTACATTACGCGTGTTCGTGCTAAGACGATAGTATTTGAGATTTATCAATAGCACACGGAAACAACTTGGTGAAAAATTCTTGGGTAAGATAATATAGAAACGTCAATAATGTCATTCGCTGCATAGACAAGCTGTTGAGTTAATATTTTTATCTCACTGTTGTAAAGCCGCAGTGAGCCAATTCGTGGTAATTTTCAGAATATCACTTTACCCTGACGTTTTATTTGTTATGTTTTGTTCAAAATATAGGTATGCCAGCTTCATTTCCATACAAGTGACTTCGCCACCACGTTGACCCACTGCGATGAGACAACAGGAAGAAGACTCGAAGTTATAAGTGACAGAGCTCGCCTGAGGGAAGTTGCTGTGCCCTCAGTTTTCCCCAACTGTCCGAAACTGTGATGGCCTTAGTAGTCAATGCAGGGACGAACACACCGTTGAACAATTTTTGCAAAGTGAAAAATGATGCAGTGCAGTATGACGCCCAGAAAAAAAGCTGCCGTGCGCAAAGCAAATACATTAAAAAAGCATGGCGTAGCGACATTTTTATTAAAGAAATCGTGCTGCTTGTATTTCCGTCTTTTTTGGCAATACATTAGTCAAAAAGAGCTTGTTTGACGTGGCTTTAATATGTGTTAAGGCGATGAAAAAGGCTGACCGGGCGTATGTAAATGTGTATGTGATTGGATATAGGAAACGTCCGATTTTCAATCGTGCACGTGAAAGCATGACCCAACAATAATAATAATATCTGAGGTTTAACGTCCCGAAACCACGCCGCTCAGCTTTACTCAAAGCGGGTCAATGCTTTTTGAAATTCCTGCTGTAAAATTACTCAGTCTCAGTAAGCGCGTACACAAAATCATAGCTTTCGTAAAAGTTATTTTACGCCGTGCGCACCTCGAACGCGATAAATAGAGGGAACTGTTGGCATCATGCAAAGCCGCGAAGCGAGCGGTGCGGGCAAGTACCGTGACGTCACGACGGGCTTGGAGAGGCCTTGAGCTAGTCTAGGTGGTGGTGGCAGGGTCCACGCACACTAGGAGAGGGCCCTAGGGCACATGCCCTTTCCCCGGCCAAGGTACGGTGCGGCCACTGGAGGTTGCAGCACTCTGCAATCTTCACATACTTTTGGTCCCAATCAATGGTCATCTGCTTAGTGCTGTGTTTTCCTGCTTTGTTCATGTCAGTCGCACATGGCATTACCTGCTTGTCAGCCGTGTTATTTCTGAAAGTGTCCGAGTCATTTACCAGTCTCGTACTGAGCCCACTATGACATTACGTCATATTGTCACGTGGTCGTGACGTCGACGAAGGCAGCAGTCAGCACGTCCGAGATGAAACGCTTTATTTCGCCGAACTTGTGGCCGGGAAACTGAAAGTTAATTTACAGCAACACACACGGTATGCAGTGATAGCGGCGAACAGAGCGTCGACCGTCGATCAACTGACAAGCGGTCAAGCGCGTCGACTTTTATACAGGCGCTATCGAACTTTCCAGCAATATCGCTGGTGGCGGCGTTATCTCTCGACAAAGCTGGAACATTCGCGTGCGGCGCGCAATCTTAACAAAACGATCTACTACAATCGCGAGGCTTCTCGAACACTGCTTCGCAGACAGCGTCGAGCGTTGATAACCGCCCTTGCTGGTCAAACCCGAATACATCAAAATAAACAAGAAGTAAGCGTGGAATTGCCCCCCTCTTAAAAAGCATCGTCCCGATACTTGTGAAAGAACATAGAAGAGAAAAAAAAACAAGTGCATACATAAATAAATTACAATACCAAAGGAAAAATAAGAGTTCCCAGGTTCGATGACGCGCAAAAAACGGCTTAAGGCGCACGACATGGAAGACTACAGCTCGCGCGCGGCGTCGCTGGGAGTTCGTAATGCCGTCCGGGATGACCTCGTAGTCAAGAGCGCCGAGGCGTCGAAGAACCTTATATGGCCCGAAGTATCGCCGAAGGGGTTTTTCGCTAAGCCCACGTCAGCGTATCGGCGTCCAGACCCAAACACGGTCGCCGGGTTGGTACTCCACGAAGCGTCGTCGAAGATTGTAGCGACGGCTGTCGCTGTGCTGCTAGGTCTTGATGCCCAGGCGGGCAAGCTGTCGAGCTTCTTCGGCACGTTGTAAGTAAGCGGCGGCGTCGAGATTTTCTTCGTCGGTGACGTTCGGTAGCATGGCGTCGAGCGTCGTCGCCGGGCTCCTTCTGTAGACCAACTTGTACGGCGTCATCTGCGTCGTTTCTTGGACGGCCGTGTTGTAAGCGAAGATCACGTACGGAAGGACGGCGTCCCATGTCTTGTGCTCAACGTCGACGTACATGGCCAGCATATCGGCGATTGTCTTATTTAGACGCTCGTTGAGGCCATTAGTCTGCGGATGGTAGGCGGCGGTGGTGCGGCGGTGGCTCGTCTCGCTGTATTTGAAGATCGCCTGAGTTAGGTCCGCAGTAAAAGCGGTACCTCTGTCTGTGATGAGGACCTCTGGGGCGCCATAACGCAGGACGATGTTCTACACAAAGAACTTGGCTACCTCGGCGGCACTGCCTTTGGGCAAGGCCTTTGTCTCGGCGTAGCGGGTGGGGTAGTCAGTTGCTACGAAGATCCACTTGTTGCCGGAAGTCGACGTCGGGAACGACCCCAGTAGGTCTATCCCGATTTGCTGGAACGGCCACTGAGGTGGTTCGATTGGCTGCAGAAGTCCCGCTGGCCTAGTCGGCGGTGTCGTCCGTCGCTGGCAATCTCGGCAAATCTTAACGTAGTGGGCGACGTCGGCAGCAAGGCGTGGCCAGTAGTATTTTTCCTGTATTCTGGCGAGCGTGCGGGAACCACCGAGGTGTCCAGCCGTCGGGTCATCGTGTAGGGCCTGGAGGACTTCTGGTCGCAATGGTGAGCGCACGACAAGAAGGTAGTCGGTTCGAAGTGGCGAGAAGTTCTTCTTCAGGAGAACGGCCGTTTCGTAAGCAAAACGACGGCAGTCCCCGCTTGAATACCTTCGGAACGGTCTTGCTCTCGAGGTACTCCATAAGGCCCCCCAGTTCCGTGTCGGCTCGTTGCCTTTCGGCGAAGTCGTCGGCACTTATGGTTCCGAGGAAGCAGTCGTCGTCGTCTTGCGGCGGCGCGTCGACGGGGGCACGATACAGGCAGTCGGTGTCAGAGTGTTTTCGTCCGGACTTATACACGACGGTAATGTCAAATTCTTGAAGCCTCAGACTCCATCGTGCGAGACGACCTGAAGAGTCTTTCAATTTAGCTAGCCAACATAAGGCCTGATGGTCACTGACAAGGGCCTGCCATAGAGGTAGGGGCGAAACTTTGACGTAGCCCAGAGGATGGCACGGCATTCCTTTTCTGTTGTGGAATAGTTGGCTTCTGCCTTGGATAGGGACCGGCGAGCATAACTGATAACCCTTTCAAGCCTGTCAGTTTTTTGCACAAGGACGGCACCGGGTCTTACGCTGCTTGCGTCGGTGTGTATTTCCGTATCGGCGCAATCGTCGAAATGCGCAAGTATGGGTGTCGTCTGCAGGCGTCGTTTAAGTTCCTGAAATGCTTGCACTTGCGCCGTTTCCCACCTGAATTCCACGTTAGTCTTCGTGAGAAGCGTCCGTGGTTCGGCGATCCGTGAAAAGTTTTTGACGAAGCGCCTGTAATAGGCGCATAAGCCGAGAAATCGGCGCACGGCCTTCTTTCCGGTGGGAGGCGCGAAGTCGGCGATGGCAGCTGTTTTCCGCGGGTCTGGGCGCACTCCAGACTTGCTGATCACATGACCCAGAAACAAGAGCTCGTCGTACGCGAATCGGCACTTTTGTTTCCCAAATCACTGGTAATGCTTGACATTGCGCGCTTCATGTCTTTTCTATGCCTCCTGAGCAAGGCCTTGTCGAACGTCGTTCACTGCTACGCTGATCAAAATTTGCTTCAAAATACGCTAACTGGACTTGGCTATGTGATGGGAAAGCTGACTCAGGACAAAGCCAGCGCACACTGGGTATTCGCATAGCTTGGCCCTCTACAGAGCATGCCGCCATGTGCTGGCAGCGTGTTCCTTTGGGTTAAGCACGGTCCTCATCATACCTGATGTGTGTGAACACATCTAAAGGCAGAAAGATGAGAAAAAGCTCAAGCTCATGATGCATGTTGACGTAGCTTCTTGCCCTTTTGTCATCACACCCTGAATAACTCCCCGTGCACTCACTGGAACAAAAGAGAAAAACATCTTTGTAACTCCACTCGTACTTCACGGATCGAAAAAAATTTACTGCGATAGCAATTATATGGACAGTATCGACTGATTTTTGCCGTCGCCGCCGTCATACACCGTACATGCACGGCCGCTACATAAAAAAACAACAGGTGCGGCCTGCTTCGTCGCGAAGAACCCGCAACGCGTGCTTGGCGCGGTCCCGGCCGATCGCGAGGGCGGGTCGGCTGCCAGCGGCAGCTGTCCAGGAAGTCGGCGTCGCTGGCCGCGCGTTCATCACCACAGGCCGAGCGCGCGCTCGCTCACCACGGAGCGGAGGGCGGAGCGCGCGCAGTCGCGCGTCCCCGCGCCAGTGGGGCGGCTTCGGGGTGCTCGTCGCTTCGCACGCTTTCGTCGGCCGTCTCGCCGCCGGCCTTCAAACCACAGCTCCTCTCCGCTCCTCGCGCCGTTGCTAATGCGCGGGGCGCGCGCACGGAGCGGAGGGCGGAGCGCGCGCAGTCACGTTATAAAGTGCGTTAAAAAAAAAACAGGTGCGGCCTGCTGCGTCGCGTCGCCGTCACGAGCGCGGGTCCTCTCCGCTCCTCGCGCCGTTGCTAGCGGCAGCTGGACGGCGGATTCAGGGGTCGCTAGCACGGTATATAAGTGCAGCACTTAAAAAACACAGGTGCGGCCTGAGCGCGCCACTAGCACGGTCCTCAGGCAGACGCCGGTTCGTGTTACTATGTGGTCGCTTCAGGATTTATGCGTGTCCGTGTGCATTTTCGTGTGCTTTCTCGTGTCTTTGTTGTGTGTGACCGCGCGTGTGAGCAGCTTGCCTCATGTTTCCTGCGCCTGAGTACGGTTTTTTGGTGCGCGCGTGTGTGGCAGACGGTTTTTTCTAGTGGTGTAATCACGCGAAGCTGTTGTGTGCCGCTGTGCAACTCGAACGTGTGAAAAGACGCTACTGCGAAGTACCACGTATTCCCATGCGATCTACAGTGTCGGGAAGCGTAATATTCGTAACAGAGCACTTCTTTCTGTCACAAACGAGCGCTAAAACAGGCGCGCGCCGCCGCCTACTGACGACAGCATGAAGCCACTGCGCCGACTGTTACCCCCAACGGGTGCGCGCAACGAAAAAAAAAAGACGACCATAAAAAGGCGCCCAGGGCAAGTCCCTACCCTCTCCACCGAAGACGCTGTCGCGGTCGCGACAGCCTAACACCAGCGCAGATCGGGAGAATTCAAGAAATCAAAGTGGAACCGACCGATTCCGCAGACGAACCGCCGAGGCGAATCTCTTTCCCCTAGCTGTCGCTGCGCTACGTGCAACGAGCCGAACAATCACTTCGAATGTTCGCGAAACCGCGAAGGATCCAAACGAGAGACGACGGAGGGTAGGACAGTATGGTGAAGTCAGCGAAGAAGTTATGTTGTTCGTGTGAGTCGTGTAGTGCGGTCAGTCGATCTTGGATGATCGGTCAGTCGATCTTGGATGATCTTGGATGACACCACGGGAGCACTGTTTAGAAGAGTGTCGCCGAATGACGGTGACCAGAGCTGGAGTTCGTTTGAGTGCTTCCTGAAAGAGAAATATTCCAGAAACGTTCGAAGAATTGTGGGCTACACACGTTTGGTTAATATTCCAGGCCTTTAAGTGTTCTTGGATAGTTTCTGATAGATGAGAGTGCAATTGTAGCACGGTAAGTTTGTTCCCATTGTTTTAAACACCATCTAAGCGATGTTGTGAGTTGTAATTGATACATGCCGAGTGTGGATGTTTGCGTGATGCTCGTACTGCCTTAACTGAGAATATATTTTGTTTGTGTTGTCAACTCTTGGCTCTAACTCTTGCTTTGGACCACAACCGGCATTCGGTGGCGCACTAACAGGACCTACTTTTCAATTTTGTGTGCTTTCGTGGTGCGTTTCGGTGGGCCGATAAGTCAGCCCTTGGAATCTGCCCGGCGACACTGCCTGCCCATTAACGGGATCAGTGATTGAGTGACACTTTTAAAGACGATAGTCTTTCTTGGGGAACTTAAACGCAGAAATTTTGGTCTGTCTTTCTGTCTGTCTGTCTTTCTGTTTGTCGGCACGTCCCTCGATTCAGCCACTCGGCCAAAGTTGAACCACTTGCCCAAGGGCCAGCCGTCTTGAACTGGTACGGCTGTTCATACTTGTGAACGTTGTCGATCAAAAAGTAAATATCATGCATATCTGAGGTGCAATATCACTAGGTAAGTATTAGGTGGCGTGTTCCTTTAATAGAAAATGCATACATACGTAATTTTAAGGACCCTAGTTTCTTAAGCTGCGCTGAAAATGCATAAGAATGGAAGCTTGAGCGAGTTGGTATGCGTTCATCTTTGTTCAAACAGCGCTCACTAGACGACGACGAAGTAAAAGAAGGCACAGGACAGGCGCTGCCTGTCCTGTGCCTTCTTTTACTTCGTCGTCGTCTAGTGAGCGCTGTTTCAACAAAGCTGAAAATGCGACTGCGCTGAAATTTGCCTTCCTCCGTGCCCTTCGCACGAGCTCATTGTTGCGTTTCGGTTTCGGTTCTGTATTGCACTGTACGAATGCCATGGGTTGGTGTTGAAAAACTTTAGTTTTGAGAAGGCCAAGAAGGTGAAAAAAAATATTTAAAAAATGAAAAAGCAGCGTTGTGGGCGGCCTTCAGGCTGCCGGTTGTGGGCGCCGCTCTGGCGTTCCTGTTTTACCCAGGCGACGTGTAAATAAAAGAGTGTGTGGAGAGTACTCATTGAGTGCGGACGTTTCTCTGCAAAGGTCTTCGCCTGCTGCTGCGCCGGGACTACCAGCACGCAACACAGCACTCATGTTTCCCAACGTATTGCCAGATGGCGTCCATATCTCACACAGCGCCTCCTCTATCGTCTTTACACGACATTTGCAGCGAAGCACGCAGATACGCGGCCAATTTTTTTATTTCAGGGGAGTCGAACGGGCAGCATACATGGAGAGTACTGAGCCCCACTCTACAAAACACTGGTACTCCTAGGGCAAACTGTTCACATATGTGGGGTAATCGGCAGTTCTAATAACGTCTTCAATATTCAACTTGTAATGTGAAACTATAAAACGCGTTATCTACGACCTGATTGGGGTAAGTGTCGGGCGTACAAACGGCGCTGTCGAAGCGCTTCTCCGTGAACAGCTGTACCAGTGTGGTGCGCCAGTGCAGGCGCAAGGAGAACTAGGCCCCGGACGCCGTTTCGGCGCCACTCACCAGGCCGCACCTGTTTTTTTTTATGAAGCGGCCGTAGTACATGTATATGTCTATATATTATATATATATATATATATATATATATATATATATATATATAATATATATATATTATATATATATATATATATATGTCAAAGCCACAAAGAAAAATAATTCAGAAAAACTTTCGACGCGCGGAATCGAACGGGCGACCTCCCGCTTTCCAGCGGGTGGCGTTAGACGGTGAGGCCATCAATAGCACCGTCCTTCAGCCTGCTAACGGCGAGCTATTTATATACACCACTTACATCAGCATGCTTTCTTAGTTACCACATAGATGGCGTCATAGCAGGAACAGCGCAGAAACACGAGACAAGAGAGGTGACAGGACTTGGCGCTGTCACCTCTCTTGTCTCGTGTTTCTGCGCTGTTCCCTGCTATGAAGCCAAGCCAACAAGCTCAAATTTACACCCTTTTAAAGCACATAGATGGCGCGATGTGCACGCGTGGAGCGCTTTAAAGATCGTCGCGTACATGAAACCCTTTCCCTCAGTAACATGTGGCACATGCCCGCATACCAGAGTTCATGTTATGCGAATATGCGCCACAGGTGATTCGCAGTCTCAATAAACACTAACAGCGAACATACACATTGAAACGCAAGGCAAGTGGGGTGCTGAAGACAGAACACCCCTGGCAGACGTTCCCCTACCACCTACTCGAAGGCGCGGTCCACCAGAATGACGCAGTGTTCTCTTCATTTCTTACGAGACTCGATGGTGGCCTCATGCTGACCGAGGATGAGGTCATACTGATTAAGAACTGTTTTGTAACACACGAAGAAGCCGCCGCTAAGTGACCTGACGTCATATACTGCTATAATGCAACAAATGTGGACGTTGACCGCTATAATGCATCTTGATTGTCTCGGCGCTGCGGACGACATTTTATGTCATCCCGCATGCGATAACACAACTGGCTAACGAGCAGGTGCACAGGGATTCCCTGGCCAAGGTGGCCAAGATGAATGCTAGCGACATGGGTGGCCAGCCGGCCTCAATTTGCCTGAGCGTCGCCAAGCCCTACATGATCGCCGGCCAACATCGACGTAAGCGACGGCCTTGTTAATTGAAGCATGTGCACCTTGCAGTACACTGAGCGTAACGAACACAGCAACCTCGTGCGACTGTGGCTTGAATTTCCGACGTACAGGGTAGGCCATTTTCGCCGAAGCCAGGACGAAGCACATCACTACCACACATCCCTCAATATAATTGAAATGGATGCCCGTGGGACTGCGGACCACTACAACCACGATATCCACCAAACAAAATATCTCGCGTACGAGGACGCAGTTTCCCCTCGCACAAGTAAACGCAACAACTATACATAACGCACAAGTGGCCACATGGGCGCAGGTAGTCAACGAATGCCATAAGCGCCATCCACTTGGTTGCTCTACGTCGCACTTTGCAAGACTATCAGCCTCGACTGCCTTAGAGAACCACGCCTCTCAACATTTCCGATGGCTTCAACATTTATTTATCAACAACCAACAACACCTGGTTCTTATACTACATGATATACGTTTTCGATGTGGCCAGAGCATTACAAACAAGACCTCGTTCTTACGTCGAGAACAGGAGACATCAGAGATCATTTTCCGTAAGGGGTATCCACGATTTCCAACAGCTGTACTATACCTCATACTTCACTACGCATAGACCCCTCGTCGCCGCGATTACGAACGGGTACGATAACGAGTCCTGTCCAGCTGACGGTGCTCACTGATCACGGTGATGATGACCTTATTCAAGAACTATCAAGAACCCCTTTCCCCACATGAACACGGGTTCGTGAAACGTGCGTGTTCTCTACAGCCACCTTCCCACCGCATGCTTCGCATAACATCAACTCCCCCGGGACGTCGGATATGCCGAATTCTTTTGTAACTTCAGATGCGGTTTTCGGACCCTTTAAAAAAACTGGGTGTGCAAACACGAACAACAACAAAAAAAGAGAGGGTAATCAAGTTGCCAGAAACGCCGCTAAACGACTGAAAAATCGTACAGCGGCGGAAAAGACAGAAACCCTTATCTGCACATTCCCACGCAAGAGGCGGTACCTATCAATCAGGTTCTCTCTATGTCGTCCTCATCACGTACGCTGAGACGTGCGCCGGCCCACCACGCCTAAAGGTCCATTCGCATACACGCGACTTTCGAGCGACGAGCGACAGCGACAAACGGGCTCCGTGGCGCTGTCGCGTCGTCACGGGAGCACGCACATGTTCGCGACGAAGTGTCACGGTTGCTCTATTGAAAACTATTGCGTGCACGCAGGTAAACTGCGGAAAAGAATTACAAAGTCGATGAATAACAGCATAGCAAATTTATTATTGTCAGCAAAGCTTCAATTTGGGCACGGTGTAGATGCGCTGAGTGAAGCACAAACGAGAAACGTAACAAGGGACAGGACTAGTGGTGCGCAAACTTTCAACTGTTTATTTTCGCAAAAGCACGTCAAAGATATACACAAAAAACACTGAAGATAACAAGGACTATATTGCAATGTGTTGTTCATGGAATCAGGTCATTTTGGTGCTATCATGCTACGCATGTGTGTTCCTAACTAATCTGGCGGTTGTCAATAAAGTTAAATGCTGCCTCACTGAGGGCAATAGATGCAGAGCTCACGTGATTGTGTGATTTAAACATGAAGAATGCCTCCATGATTTCGCGTGTTTTTTTAGACCTGCAATGCGCCAACGTCTGCGTTTGGTTAAAAAACGCCAGGCCTGCGCTGAAACCGCAGCACAGTCACAGCGAAAGCTGGAAGAGCGGCGTTTCTAGATCCCGTTGTAAGCTCTCTTGGGGCTACAATACAAGTACACTAGAAAGGTACCCACTATGCCATAAATCACAATTTTTGTGAAGTTGGGAAGCACCTACTAAGTCATTGTTCGTCATTCTACGGAGAAGCGAGGCACCAGCTAGACGTCTGTAAGGCATTATGTGCACTTTGTTGACGCGACGACTGATAACGATGAAGAATTATGGCTCAGCCCTTTGTAATGGGTTGGAAGCTTTAAACGGACCACCAGTTATGTAATTTGCATTGGGTGACGCCCGGTCGCTATTTCCCTCTCCCGTCATGCTGTATAACATACGTTGACGTGGGAGAGAGACGGGGGGGGGGGGGGGGGCGAAGACTCTACTGAGACCCGAGGAAATGGATCATGCGCTTATGGGCTTCCTTGGCAACCAATACAAGTGCACTTGCGAGGAACCCACTACGCTCTAAATCATTGTAATTTTACTGACACCCCGAGGAAATGTCTAATTAAACAGCAGCCTAGCATTACGCAGTTTCATGATTTCGTTCATGCTGATGATGCCTCTATCACAGATGTGCTAGCTTCCAACTTTGATTCTTTTCAGGCACTTTGTAGTCACGGTCACGTTGACACTTTAGTCAGCGCATTTGAGCATGTCGTGAAGTTATGCATTGATCAATTCGTTCCTCTCAAAACCAAAAAAAGAAATCCGCAGATTCCATGGATGAATCGCAGCTTGCTGCAAACTTCACGTCGCGTTCGTCGTCTGCGCCGTTTGAAAAAAGACAGGTAATCCAGATGTTATCAGTCGCTTTAACACTGCTGTGATAGATCTGCGTAAAAAAATGGAATGTGCTAGGAACTTTTATTTCCAAATTGAACTTCCAGCATTATTAAAATCTAACCCATGCAAATTCTGGTCTTCTATTAACCCCGCTAGAACCGATACAGTTTCCTTTATATTAGATGGCACGGCAGTTTCAGACCCTATTAAGATAGCTAATGCGTTCAATATCTATTTTCAGTCAGTGTTCACGCACGACAATAATGCTCTCCCTTCGCTTAGAAGTTTTAATCCAGAGCTGTCCGTCGACGATCTGGTAATTAGCACAGATGGTATCCTAAACTTGATTCTCAAGTTAGATACGAAGAAGTGCACTGGCCCCGATAACATTCCAAATAGCTTTCTGGTGCGATACGCCCTGTGGTGTTCACGTTATTTGACCATCATTTTTAACAAATCTTTGTCTTCAAGTACAGTCCCCGAGTCCTGGAAGTTAGCCAAGGTCCTGCCTCTGCATAAATCAGGAAACAGACAACTCCTCTCCAACTATAGACCCATATCACTTACTTCCAATTCTGGAAAGCTGCTCGAACACATCATTCATAAACACATAACTGAGTTTCTTGAATCGAATAATCTTCTGTCCTGCACACAACATGGATTTCGTCGCGGCTTCAGCACAATAGCGCAACTGGTGGAATTTTCACATGATATTATTAGTAATTTAGATATTGGTAATCAAATTGATGCAATATTTATAGATTTCTCGAAGGCTTTCGACACCGTTATACACAGCAAGCTTATAGGTAAACTAGAGGTACTTTTAAATAATCCGCAATTAATTGACTGGTTAGCAAGCTTTCTAAACTCGCGCTCTCAATTCGTCTCATTCAATTCCAAGTCCTCGTCAGCAGTAGAAGTTACATCTGGTGTCCCACAGGGCTCCGTTCTCGGTCCCCTATTATTTCTGATTTTTATAAATGACCTTCCCAGCAATATTAGGTCCCAAGTTCGCCTGTACGCCGACGACTGTGTACTTTACCAGGTAATTACTTCTCCTAATGATCATGCCATACTTCAAGATTCTTTCTCGCAGTTTTGTTCTTGGTGCTCGGATTGGCAGATGCAGATAAACTTCCAAAAAACAGTAGTTTTGTCTTTCACGAACAGCCATTCTCCATCACAATATGCATACTCCTTCAACAACATCGCAGTTCCCCGAGCACAGACATACAAATACCTTGGCGTTATGTTCACATACAACATGCAATGGTCGCATCACATAGATTACATTACATCTAAAGCATTAAAAAAATTAGGTTATTTAAGACGTACATCATCTGCATCGCCAAAATCCACCAAATTACTAATGTACAAAACACTGATCCGCCCTATATTAGAGTACGCTTCGTGTGTGTGGAATCCATACAAAGTGTGTGACGTGAATAAAATTGAATCTGTCCAAAGGAAATCTGTTCGCTTCATTTTTCATCGCTATGACCATGATTTTTCGCCCTCATCTGCAATGAATCTTTGAAGTTATCTCCATTGTGCGCTAGGCGTGATATTGACTCTTTGAAACTTTTGCACTCTTATGTTCATTCATCATGCCGGCTATCTAATGATAATTGCATCGTGTATGCTAATGCTCTTGCAACTAGACGTGGTCACAATCTTAACATAAGGCCATTCTTCGCACGTACTAATATGTTCAAATACAGTTTTTTTCCGAAAATTATTGTCTACTGGAACGATCTACCCGGTTCTGTTCGTGAAATGAATATGTCAGATTTTTTGGAGGCACTTGAATGACATTGTTGTCCTTTTTTTTTCTTCTTCTTCTTCTTTTCATTTATGTACCCGGTTGTGCTCAAGAGGTGGCGATATTTGTTCTGAAGAAGAACTTGTTGTGCTGTTACTGTTATTCTTTCCTATTGTATGTACCCCACTCCTGCAATAGCCCTGCATTGGGCTGCATATTTGAAAATAAATAAATAAATAAATAAATAAATGGATCATGCGCTTATGGGCTTCCTTGGAAACCAATACAAGTGCACTTGCGAGGAACCCACTGCGCTATAAATCATTCTAATTTTTGAGAAGTAGGGCAGCAGGCACTGTGCCATTTTTTCGTCATTCTGCGGAGAGTCGTCGTACCTGCTAAACGCATGTAAGGCATTATGCGCACTTTGTTGATGCTGTGCCTGATGACGATGAAGAATTATGGCACAGCCCTTTGTAATGGGTTGGAAGCATTCAACAACCTACTCGTTGCGCAATTCGCATTGTGTGACGCCTGGTTACAGAATTCGCGGTGTGCGACGCTTGGTGCTTATTTTACTCTTCTACCACGCTATATTGCATATGCTAATGTGGTTCGTTCCCGACATGAAGCCTGTATGGGACCTTTTTGCAAAGCAATTTCAAGCACTGGCATGACTCAGAGGTTGAATACTGGGCTCCCACGCAGAGGACCCAGGTTCGAACCTCGTTACATCCTGGAAATTTTTTCTTGTTTTTTTTTTTCATTTCGAGCGATATTGGTTATTGACACCGGCGGCGGCGGCGGACAACTACGGCGCCAAGAACGGCCGGTGAAATGATCTCATAACAACTTTCGGTGTAAAATGGGATCACATCCGCATCTTGCGCAATGAGTAGCTAAGTGCCCTGGTGACTGCAACATTTCTGTGGCGTACCTATGTTCTCTTAATCTTGTGTTTATGCAACGCCCAGTCTGCCCAATATAACATTTACCGCACGTGAACGCGGAAAACATGTAAACAAATATTTAGAATGTGACGAGGGCATAGTCTACAAAATTCCGTTCACGTGCGGAAAATGCTATATTGGGCAGACTGGACCTTGCATAAACACAAGATTAAGAGAACATAGGTACGCCACAGAAATGCTGCAGTCACCAGGGCAATTAGCTACTCATTGCGCAAGATGCGGATGTGATCCCATTTTTAACCAAACGCAGACGTTGGCGCATTGCAGGTCTAAAAAAACACGCGAAATCATGGAGGCATTTTTCATGTTTAAATCACACAATCACGTGAGCTCTGCATCTATTGCCCTCAGTGAGGCAGCATTTAACTTTATCGACAACCGCCAGATTAGTTAGGAATACACATGCGTAGCATGATAGCACCAAAATGACCTGATTCCATGAACAACACATTCCAATATAGTCCTTGTTATCTTCAGTGTTTTTTGTGTATATCTTTGACGTGCTTTTGCGAAAATAAACAGTTGAAAGTTTGCGCACCACTAGTCAGCTGTCCCTTGTTACGTTTCTCGTTTGTGCTTCACTCAGCGCATCTACATTGTTATTATTGTCTTGTGAGATGAAGCCATAAAAGCGTTTCGTGACTCTCTTTGTTTCGCAATCTTATGTCTAACCGCGACAGATATATCTGCTGTGATCTAGAGGCAGGGCCAAACAACGAAACGTTCCTTTCCTCAGTAAGGAAGCCTTCAATTTGGCGAGGCCGCCTTATGTCACTCTGAAAGCTTCCTCACTGAGGAGCCCTCGGTGAAGGCTTCCTTAGCGCTTCCTCTTAAGGTTGCTTTGGGGCTACCTTCGTGCGCCCTTAGGTCCGCTCCTGGCCCTGAACGAGCGCTTCACCTCGCAGCTAGCCCACGTGATGAGCCCACGTGATGCTTGCTTCCGAGGCAACCCTCCCACCCCACCTCTGCGGGGAGACGCGAGCATGCGTGCACGGGGAAGCGCGTTTAGTCTGTCTGACAGCGTTTAAAGGGGAGCGACTAAAAAGCCACCAAAACACGCCCGCGTTGCCAGACCACTTTTTGGTGCTGTCCCTAGGAAATTCCAAGCGAGATGTACCTAGCCTAGTGGCCTAGTCCCGTGGCTGTGCGTGTGAGACGTTGATCATGCGATTTAACCATGGAAATGCAGGTGGCTTGATTTAATGGACGCACGAATAAGGTGCATACTTGCTGCTTTCTTTGAGAAGGGCCACTTTTTGACTAAGGGGCACGCAGTTCGCAAGGCGGGGGAATCAGTTTTGTTTCAGCTCAATGAGATCACTGCGCAGGCATAGCCGCACAGTGCATTAGGTTTCATTTTTGTGTTAACCTTGCTAGCGTATCAAGCGCATTAGTTTACGAAGCTGGTTCTTTTTGGACGACGAAGTTTGAGACATGATCGGAACTTGTTTCGTGGTTCCAGCCAGCTTTTCCCAAAAGGTGCCTTAGAAAAACGTTTAGCTCCAATATTCCGCGAATAATCAATATTATTGCTTGTTTTAAACAAATGCTTGTGGCGATCGAGCCACCACGCGAACGAGCGTCATGCCGAAGCCGGCCTCCCTACTTAGGGCACAGTATCTGTGTACTAGGCGCAGCGATGCAGATTGCTTATTTTCTCGTCAGATCAGTGGAGTTCCCGGTGCCTACCGAACACATCGTGGTGATGTATAGGACCAGACAACACTTTGCGCCACTGAATCAACCTGGCGATACTCTTTCCGGCAACTAATTGCAGCCACATGTAGCAAGCTTCACAGCGTGGCATTTAGTTTTCGTCGCATTACACCCCTGTGTAGCAGTAAAACTTACAAAGAAATTCCTTCATTGTGGAGCGCAAAGAAATCTGTGCTGCGAACGCCGCCCATATTTTGACTCGTACCCTGCTTGTTTACGCCATGCTTACACTGCCCCTTGGATTCAATGCACTATATATTTACATTATATATACGTGCTACAAGATGACAGATTCACTATAGTCAGCTTTATGGCATTGCAGCTGTGTTATGCCACAAAGCATGTACTGTGCATCGGTGACTCGTTGTGCAGCGAAGCCCACCAGCAGGGAAATCGTAACTGCCACATACGTTACCTGATGCTTTGTCTTCTTTAATTAAAAAAAAAAAGGCGTCCACGCAGTCTCCAGTCACCGTACGAGCACCCAAACGTCTAATAAATGCGCAAGTGCATAGCAAAGGTTTCTTCAATTCTTCTGCCCACCAGGCAAACGAATTAGCAGCAACCCTCTACATTAGAGAACAGACCAAGCCACTTCTTGGAATAGCTTGGAATAGTGTCATGGAGAAGCTTAATTATGCCAACAGAAATTATTACAAGATACCAATGAATCACGTGACCTGAATTCAGCGTGATTGCATAGTGTCAACTTAAATAAGCTGCAAAATTGCGACGAGGTGCCGCTACGGATGTCTACTTCAAACGCCAGCTGCTACATTTCAGGTCAAATAATAAATGCGCAGATGATGGATTTCTCAGCGCTACTGATAGTCTTAAGAATCTGTATAAATTCAAGCGAACACACGCGAGGTAACATAAAGCCAAGGCATACACAGACATTTTAACGCAACGCACACTCTCGAGTGCCTCAAGTTTCACCTCACTTGACGACCGTCGGACACATCGGATTCGAAGGGGATCGCGAAATGATTCGATATATCCATTATTACAAATGGAAAATACGCCTGTAAGCTTTCATATTAACACGTCTCGGACAGTCTCATGAGATGACTGATTCCTTTAAGTTGCTTCGAAGCCGTAAATGTTTTATCAGCCACTTTGCGGCAGCGAACCCTTCTCGGCCACGAAGGGCTAGAGCTTCACAGCGTGACGTTTAGTTTTCTTCGCATAACGCCACTGTGCAGCGGTGAAGCTTAACAAGGCAAATCCCTCATTCTGGAGCGCACTGAGTTATACCAGGCGCTTACATCGGAACACCACTGATACCTTGAACGAGTGAACTTGTTGGCTAGTTGGTTCAACATAACTTAAGGAGCAGCGCGAAAGACAGGGACAAAAAAGGCACACACACACCCACACGTAGCGCAGTATGTGTGGTTGTATGTGTGCCTTTTCTGTCCCTGTCTTTCGCGCTTCATCCAAACTGACAGCAGAGTCGATGTCTTAGCAATCTCAGTCACTTCTAAGCGAACACTCGCGAGGTAACACAACAAAGCATGACACAGATACACAAAACCTTTGAAGAAGACACGCCATCAAGTGCCTCTAACTTCAAGTTTCAACTCGGCTTCTCGTTGCTCTCGTGTGCTCTCGCCAACTTGACTAAGGAATTTCTGGGTACACCACGGCGCTAGCTTTGCTCGGCAGCACAAGGTAGCCAACATGAAACATGCTTACACCGCTAACATTGAGCGATGTTTAGGTGGCTTTTTAGTCTCGTGCGTTTAAGGAGGCGGGCGTTTCAGTGTTGCTAGAACGCACCACGTTTTGCGCTCGACTTCGGTGGCTTTTCAGATTTAGTAATCGCAGCTGGAAGAAAGCGTACACGCGTCTATACATTAACACTTCAATTTGGAAGTGATGTGGTGATCCAACATTTTTTTACAGAGTAAACGCTTGTGAGCAAAGCTTATATTCGATAATCTCGAACGCAGGAGCGCGGCAACCATTCCTCCCGCGAGGACGGGTTACAGTGTATACGGGTGAAGGAAGCTTTCAGAGTACGCTTGCTTCCTTCGTCGGTACTTGACTGTAAGGAGGCCTCACGTAAGGTGAGGGCGCGGTCGAAGGAAAGGAACGTTTCGTTGTTTGGCCCGCAACGCCTGAAAGCGTACGCTACCTACGCTACTACGTAGCACTTTGCAAACTGCGTTATGTTAGGGTTACTCCACGAGGCGCATCTCTACAACGTTTCCTCTTGCTGTCATTGAACATTTAAAGGAGTCCTGACACAAAAATTTTCGCACCACGTTTTTCTGCTGCAGTGTGTTGCTGGGGGCCTGTTAGTCATAACACGGCACATCGTTTGCTGCAGCACGCGACAGATAATTAATTACAAGCTCCTCATTACCGACACAGCCTCAGTTTCGGTTTGACAGAGCTCCAAAAACGACAAGCCGCCGGGTGCAACTATCACCACCTAGCGAGTGAAACGCTCGGTCACGTGAGCACACAGAACAGTGACGCATTTCCGCGCGGTCTGTCGTCGCCGGGCTCATCGTGGTCTGATGGCGACGATTTTCTTGCGGCGGGGATGGAAGGAATTTTCGACGTGGCGAATCACTTCAGGTTTGACCCGCTGGCGAGGAGCGATTCGTCGGGAAGCGCGTCAAAACAGAAATGGCGGCTACGACGTCATCATAACTTGTACCGCCTGCAACGGTTACGTAGGGGAAGTAGGGGGGTCACCTCGGGTCACCTCCGAGGGTGTCAATGCACCAGGTGCGGCCTATAATGCTGGATTGCGCTCGCGAACTTCAAAATTCATATAAAATACCTTCCAAGCTTTATTCGCTGTCGATATTTTGCTGGTGGTACACGCACGTACACGGGAATCGATCCAGCAGGCTAGCTCGGCCTCGAAATTTTGTGTCAGTACCCCTTTAAGAAAAGCCGCAGCGCCTCACATATCTGCCTCGCAAGGAGAAGGGCTACCTGACACGACGACGATGTTGACATAGCAGCAAGCTACCACCGAAACATCAAAACGAACCATCGATCAAAATTAACGACAAAATACGGCTGCTGCCTCGCTCTCCGCGTCAGATGGGGCTGTAAAGAAGGTAGGCTATAACTTGCATTCTTTGAAGTGCGCACCCATTAGAAGCATCAAGGGCAAATAGCAACCGAAGCGAGGATCAGCGATGCCGCATGTTGCCGGAAATCGTCACGCTCACTTCCGGGCGACAAGCGATTTTTTCTAGTTTCCCAGATAGCTGCGACGCGACAAGCGACGGCGATGGATGGCCCTCCGCGACAGCAAATCCTGTCGCTCATCCCTGTCGCTCGAAAATCGCGTGCAAGCGGTTGGGCCTTCATGTTTGTCCGCTTATAGCGCCGTTGTTCAAATAAATATCGCGAAAAAAACCTACGCAGGCACGACATACGAGGTAATGATTCAGATCTAAAAAGACGGGGCGTGCAAACACGGACACAAGGAGAGGCATGCGCAGATAAGATTTCGTGCCTTCTTTCTTTTCCGCCGTTGTGCGTCTCGTCATTTGTTAGTAGGCGTTTGCGGTGTCCTGACTTCTTTCTTGTGTCCGTGTTTGCACGCCCCGTCTTTTTAGAATGAATACTGACCAAGTAGCTCAGCTCTCTGTTATTCTAACGATTCCGAATTACCCACACATTCTGAAATGTAAAATTACTTCGATGTCTCTTTAAGCAGAAGATCGCAATCTAATCTTTCGTTGCAAAGCCTCGGTTGTAAATGCGCGTCCAGACTCGATTATTGGGCCGCTTTATACACACGTACGAGCGGAAAAGCATCTCGTTGTCGAGGCTTGACAATTGTAGTGAGCCAGCCTTCGATTATACTGCAAAAGGAAATAAAATGCTTAAGCATTTCCATTTCCTCTTCATTTTATTTCACTTCATTCCATCGTAGGGACTCGCACGTGTTCTTAATTGACAGGTGGAGCTACCGCGCCTCATCATGCCCGAATAAATTTGGTCTTCTCCGCCACAGTCTTTCAATTCGTAGTCAGCATTTCCTGCCTCACTTTCTGCGCCTACCATCTTTCATGATCCACCAAATCAGAGAGCGATCGCGTCCAGGACGGCTCTTGAAAGAAGTAACTGTCATTCAGAAAGTCACAAACAGCTGTGACAGCGCGCCATTGTTTGTCTGGCCATTACTAGGGACAAATATCTCTCCCCGCAGATAATGGGCAGCTGCACGTGCGGTTGAACCAGCTGCGTAGGGTCTTGCTGGCGATTTTTTTATCGATGAGCAGATCTTCCACAGATGCATTGGAAATGTTACATCTGGTGGAAGCAAGTGATAGTTTCTACATAATTATGTTCAAAGGTTGTACAGGGGTTACGGTTCTCGGCTGCTGACTCGAAAGACGCCGGTTCGAAACAGGCCTCGGAGGTAGCATTTTCAGTGAATGGGGAAACGCTAGAGGCTTGTGCACTTAAAAGTAGGTGCATGTTAAAGAACCCCCCGTTGTTGCAATTTTCGGAGACCGCCACTACGGTGCGCCTTATAATGATGTGGTAGTTTGGCGCATAGGACCCCAGAAATGAATATAATCCTACTTCAGAAGGAAGCTGTGAAGGCGAAATTCTGGCGCGGTCAATGCATTAGCCTCCCAATGGCCTGTCAACTGTTTTGGCATGTTGTTCTGGTAGGAACTGTAAAAGGATTCAACTTTAAAAAGGAAAGATAACTTCGAGTGGTCGTCAAGACATGTAGCCTCACTAAGCTTTTGGTCGCACTTTAGATAAGACTAAAGCAGTTCACATGTGCAACTGAACATCAAGCTGCTCTCCCATGGCGCTATGAAATTACGGTGCTCCGCTGCTGCCCATTTTGATGCAGGCGAAATGCTAGAAGCAATTGTACTGTGCGATGTCAGACCGCGTTGAATAACACCAGATCGTGTAAATTTTCGCAGCCCTCCACTACGGCGTGCCTCATAATCATATTGCCACGTGTGTTATTTTGATGAATTCAGATTTCACCTGTTAAGATTGCGCTAAGATTGCGCGCAAGACGCGATAGTCTAGTGTATTCGAGAGCTTACGTGGCCACCAGTGATAACGCTGGAATCTCCGATAGCGCATGTATAAAAGCCGACACGCTTCACCGCTTGTCAGATTATCGACGGCCGACGCTCTGTTCGCAGCTATAACTGCACAGTGTGCATTGCTGTAGTTTTACTTTCCCTTTCCCGGACACAAGTTCGGCCAAATAAAAAGCTTCATTTTGGACACGCCGACTGCTGCCTTCGTCAGCGTCGCGACCCCGTGACAATATCGCAGTTTTGGCACGTAAAACCCCACAATTTATTTTTATTAAAAATAAATATGGGCCCTTTGTTCTCTTCTTGTTTCTTATTTGTTCTTTGCGCCGGCAATCATGACAACTCAGCTCGAAGACAACGCGTCGAACACCACTAATAACGGGACTTGTGCGCAAGAAACCAAAACAAGGGGTATTCGTGTTGCCCGGGCCTTCTAAAAAAACATCGATAAACTTTCTTAAACTGCGCGAGAAGACGAAGACACAAGTAAGAAAAACATTCAGAACAACACGGTGTTTTTCTTACTTGTGTCTTCGCCTTCTCGCGCAGTTTAAGAAAGTTTATCGCAATGAACCAACTAGCCTGCCAGTACGCATTACTAAAAAAACATCGCATTAGTTTTCGCGCGACGTGCGCTCTCAGCAGCAACGATCACACTAGAATGCCAAAGCAGCCGCTCCTGCGTGGACCTCGGGCCCTTTATTTACCGGGGCGGGGCACGTTTAAAGTGCTCTTTGAATGAGGCCGTTGGTAACGCCATCTACATCTGCGAGAGCTCGACCTGAGTGAGTACACAGACAGTTAAAAAGGCGGGCACACTCACGATGCAGGTGATTCCTATGAGGAGCGTTCCGTCGCGGACACTGCACACAAAGCAGCAGCGGCTCAGGATTGCCATTCTTGCTTGCTACGGCCGCACTCGTACATGGACCTCGATGAGGCAGCACACTGCTCCTCCACGTGCGGCGGGGATCCCCTCGCGCGCATGGAAACACTTTTAGCCCGAGTTACCCCTGGTCGTTCAGTGGGCGCTTCGCCGCGCCATGGCAGCCCGCCAGCTGGTGGCCGGTGCGAGCCCGAAAGTTTCGCGCACGCGGTTTCTATTTTGGCACGATACTCTGACCGCGCGCAAAAAGAGCTGGCAGGTCTGGCCAGTGATTTACGTTTTGATTTTTACGTATTCCCGACCGAACAGAAGGCAGCGGCTACTTGGAGAGAATAAAGTTGAAAAAAACATGACTGATCCCTCCGTCATAGGAATCGGTATAACACGAAAGTGAAACGTGTATTCACAGAAGTAGCGCTTATTGCGTAGTGATATATGAGAGCTTGTACAATGTATGTTGATGTTTGGTAGCTATACCACCATTTGACGAGGATGCACCCACCTTGACGACTAGTCGCACATCTGCGTCGCGACGACTAACGCCCGTGATCATTATTTAACCGTTGTGGTAGCTGAAGTTTTTAACATATACCTGGACACAGCGTATCGTGAATCCCGCGCAAAGATGACATCAACACGCACATAACAAAACTCTATATGCTCTTCTTCAAAGCGCCGTCAATTAAGGAGAGAAATGGCATTGTGTGCGCTCCCGAGTAATATGGTAACCTACGCCTGTGCTCATGCATATACACTACCATACTGCGCTTCAGCAACACGGGAGGCAGATGTTCGTAGCTTGAGCCGCGAACGCGCGCAGGCGTTGCACGTCCCGCTGGCCTCTGTTTTGCTCCACCAAGGCACGACTTTCGACCGTCGACATCGTTGCCTTTCTGCGGTGCTTACTGCAGCATTTTTATTAGTCGGTGCTGTCGCACTCGAGGCAGACGGCAGTGGAGAAACACCGTTGGTGCATGTGGAAGCTGCACTACTCCGACAACGAGCCGTCACACGCTAACACGAAGCGAAAGGCAAAGAACGTAACTGCGTGTAGGGCGACTCCCCGTTGCTAGAGCGGCCAGTATTTCTTGCAGGTATCGAGAAGCTTTAACCATGGCCTTCGAGACTGCGCGCCGGCGCGCAATATCGGAGGCCATGCTTTAACTGTGTCGTCGATGAATTATTCTTTATCTGCGCTAGTAAGTGCCGAAAACGCGTTCTTGGGCTAGCTGGTGCATGGTCTGACAAAACTTTGGAGGCACAAAAAGAACAGGACAAGAAAAGACGGGACTGGTGCCAGCCATGCCACACCAGTCATGCCGCATTACTTCACTTTCCCGCTCACAGACTGTGCCACCGCCCCAACCCGCCTAGCCCCACCAACAGAGCACCGTGCGAGAGATATAAGGCGCGTTTGTGAAGTGTCGTGTACCTGACTCGGTAGCTTAGTCGGTAGAGCAGCGGGCGCTTGTCGCGGACCAAGAAGCTGTAGGCTCGATTCCCGGCAGGGGAACTCTTTCTTTCTAAAAAGACAGGGCGTGCAAACACGGACACAAGAAAGAAGTGAGGACAGCACAAACGCCGACTAACAACTGAAGAGACGCACAAAGGCGGAAAAGAACGAATACTTATCTGCGCATGCCTATGCAACAGGCGAACCTATCAATCCGGCACATGTGGGGGTCTACGTGGAAGATAACTGTTGAGGCATTTGATTTCATCTTTATGCAAGTTAATCGACGGTTGGTTCACGCATGCACTACCATTATTCTCGATATGCCATGCTTCAATCATCAGGCGCGTTTCTTCATTTCTATGCCGGTGCAACACCGCATTCATCGAATTTTGGCGTGCACATACAATCTCGACAATGTAAAGATAGATTAGAAGGTGAGCCTCCTGTTAGCGATCTCGTTCGAGATCGTTCGAGATTCCTGAATCGATCGTTCAATTCGTTCGAGGCCGCCACTACGCCGGAAAGTTCCATGGGAGTAAACGTTACTCCCTGTGGTCTAACAGTTCCTCCCTCACTCTGCGCACGGCACTCTCGTCTTGCAGTTAATCCCTCCGCGGACTAACTATTTGTTTCGGGGACGAAAGGCAGCACTTACTCCCATTTCGCTCCTTTGTGGCTTAGAGTGCATACATCTAAAAGACGCGTAACCTGTGCGTTAAAGCTATCACTAATTTTGTGCTCACTCGACTTGGTGAGGGCTGACTTAAGGTAAGACATGGCGATACCGTTTTTTACAACCTTCGAGTGCTTCGACGTAAAATTTACCAGCGGTTTCGAAGATCTAGGCGAATACTGCCAGCACACGTGGTTCTTCTGAAACGTTAAGGAAATGTCTAGAAATTGTATTCCATTATTCTGGAGCACCCTACCTTCAGTGGTGTTCTCTGCTAGCTTCTGTGGACACACAACAAACTCGTTTAAAGCTTGCGCGTGCAGCACATATTCTACCGAAGAGTTTTCGCTTGCGCTTTCTT
The DNA here is from genome assembly GCF_013339695.2 of Rhipicephalus sanguineus. Taxonomy (NCBI): domain Eukaryota; kingdom Metazoa; phylum Arthropoda; class Arachnida; order Ixodida; family Ixodidae; genus Rhipicephalus; species Rhipicephalus sanguineus. The sequence goes on from NC_051179.1 coordinate 204,328,643, forward strand.
GAGTAGGCAGACGTAAGCGGCTCAAAGCATCGGCGTTACCACTCAGCTGTCCTTTCCGATATTTCAACTCATACTGATACGCTGACAGAAGTAATGCCCAGCGTTGGATCCTTGCTGCTGCCATTTGCGGAATGGACTTGTCTTGATGAAAAAGCCCGGTCAATAGCTTGTGATCAGTAACCAGCGTGAACCGGTCGCCAAAAAGATAATCTAGAAACTTGGTCACACCAAAAACTAAGGCAAGCCCTTCCTTTTCCAACTGCGAGTATTTTTTCTCTGCTACTGTCAATGTTCTCGATCGAAAACCTATCGGGTAATCTTTGCCGTTGATCCGATGAGACAGCACAGCAGCCAAACCATACATGGAAGCGTCACATTCAAGCCGAAGTGACTTACAAGGGTCATAGTGAATTAGAAAGTTTGCCTTTTCATAGGCTTCTATTCTTCTTGAAATGCACTTTCTTGCGCCTGTGCCTATTCCCAAGCAACTCCCTTCGTCAGCACTGCATACAGTGGAGCTAGCATGGTTGAGAGGTTTGGCAAGAACTTGGAGTAATACGTGATTAAGCCAAGAAAAGTTTTCAACTGGCTCACCGAAGTTGGCGCCAGTGCACCTAGTATGGCACGGAGATTGTTTTGCAAACGATGCAGGCCTTTTTCGTCGATGCGGTGGCCCGGAATTGTCACTTGCTTTTCTCGGAACCTGCCTTTGGTTTTATTCAGCTTCAGGCCGCTGTCCTGCAGTCGTTGGAACACTTGTCGCAATACAGACGTATCGTGCTTCTTTTCCACGACAACAATGTCATACAGGTAGACTTTAACTCCTGGCAGACCTCGAAGGACTGATTCCACGCGCCTTTGGAACAGAGCTGGGGCTGAAGCGATTCCAAAAGCGAGCCGATTGTAACAGTAGAGTCCCTTATAGACGTCAGACTCTGGAGTTTCCAAGATGTGTGGCGCCACCTGTCGGAGAAGTATTGAGTAGTGCATAGACCGACTCTCTCGCACAGTTTGCTATGGGACCAGGTAGCAACTAGCGAGTGCGAAACAACGATTGAGCTTAATATCGCGTGTGTTTGCGGATTTAGCACTCAGAACGAGAGCTGTGAATTGCTCTCCGCTAGTCGGACGCGCCACCGAGCCGTCGTGAAAGTGCTCGCTGGATCACTCGCCTGAACGACGGCGAAAACAGCAGCAGACGAGAGCCCTCCGCACGCTACGAAGAACTCCGCAAAAGACGCACTGTTGCGTTGCGAATGCCACGGACGTGAAAGACTGAATAACAACGTTCAGTTTTACCGATTTCCATAGTGTCGTACGAAGAGGAAAGGCGAGAGCGCTGGATACGGGCCGTTGCGAACGTGTTGGGTAAGCGAAGTACCCGCGTTCTCCACAGCCGGTGGCATGAATGTGTGGCACTGGCTCTGCTGTTGTTTTGCGTAGCCCTGATGCAAAACCGTGGTAACCTTGACTATGAATCTCAGCAGAGGCTCTGACCGCGGTGCTTGTCGTGTAACACGAAGTGAGCAGCTAGAGGCAGACTGGAGACGCGTGATACGCACACCGCGACGAGTTGGTCGTCACAACACAGCATCGCGGACGTACGTACGTTTTGAAGGCTCAGAGTTCTGGTTCTAACGAGCTAACACCACGTGCGTCATACAAGTAAATCGCAGAAATGTGGGTCGTGACCCCTTGAGGTTTGTTTCGCCCGTGTCCTCCGCGGTTGCCGTAGCTATCTGGGAGGCCACGGTTTTGCCTTTGGTTGTACCCCGCGAAAGTGGACACGCACGTATCCCCATTGCAGTACATACAACGGAAGACGACCATCAAGAGACCATTTGAGGATGCGTAATAAAACACTCCAATGCACAGGAAGCGAGAGATGAATTAGGGAGGAATGCAACTGAAAAAGGCGAAAATCGCCGGAGCATTCGCCCCTGATGAACCGAGTTTGTACACTGATCGTAAGATGCATAGCTAAGTAAATTGATGTGTATGTAGGTATTTTATCGCTGTGGCATACGTATATAATCCGATTTTAACGCATTTAGGCTCTAGAGAACGGATGTCGGAGGGCTTGCCTCGAACTCGGTGTCGTGTGATGCTCGCTTGTACTTGCGAGTTGCAGCGCGCGGGAATAACTAAAACTTATTTTGCATTGTACTCGCAGTTCGCTTTATCAGCTTCCTTTGTTTCTGAAGCGTGGATTGGCGGAAGAAGCTTTACAGGTCCTTGATTTTCAGGGAACCGCGCCTCGACACCAACGAAAGAGGAGGGTTATATTGCGGCCTATGCACATTCGCTTGCGGGCGGCTCTCTTTGCACTACCCAGTTAGTGCCAGGGCTACGATGAGGGCGCTGGTGGCGGTGTTTTTCGCAGCGCCGCCTGGGCAGAGTCTGACGTCTATGCAAGTTCAGCGCTGCGATCTTTTTAGCTTCGGCGTCCAGAGGAAGCTGGTTGTATGCGTTACGTAGGTCTGTCACAAACGAGCGCCCATAAAGCGCGCGCGCGGCCGCTTTCAAACGGCTACGAGACAGAACGGCGCGAGCCGCTCGCCCAAGAAACACGAACGACCAAAAAACAAGCAACAAAAGACGCCGACGCGCTGCATCCTCCTCACCCACTCGAGCCAGACGCGACAACCCGATCAAACGCCCGGCAAAGCCTGGAAACATCTGGAAGAGAAGCATGACGCATCACCGAGCGACGCCGCCGCGATTCCAACCTACGAGAAAGCTCTCGCCCTTTCCCTGGCTTCGGCTGTGTTACACGCCGGAGAACGCTCCCGACGCTTCTAGAACCCTGGGGAGAGGAGATAAAAGCGTGCGACGACGACCAGTCAGTGAGCAAGTGAAGGAGTGAGTCAGTCGGCCGGGATATGGTGAAGTTGTGCTCAGTGTGGCTCCGTTAGCCAAAGAAGACGTGTTTATGATGGTGTGCGGCGAGTCGATCGTCGATCTGGAAGAATTGGATGACGACGCCGTGTGAGCCGTGACAAGTTACGACGACGGTTGAGCTACGACGATCAACGCTGGAGCTGGCGTGTTTCCTTGAAGAGAAGCATTCGATTACCGTCCAAGAATTGTGGACTGGATACGCCGTTGTACATTCGGGACTTTAACTGTCCTTGAATAGTTGTAATGCATGTGATTACATTTGTAGCGTCTGATCTGTTTGTTTCGTTCCCGTTGTGTAAACACCATCTGAGTTATATTGTGAAGTTGTAACTGCTACCAGCCGAGTGTGCATGCATTTGTGTTATTTGTATTGCCTTAACTGAGAATATAATTCGTTTTCGTTTGTGTTATCGACTCTCGGCTCTGACTCGGTCTTTGGACCATCAACCGGCGTTCGCTGGCGCACCAAAAGGACCAACTCTAAATTGTCCGCGCTTTCGTGGCGCGTTTCGGGGCGCCGATACGTCCGCCCTTGGAATCCGCCCGGCGATTGCCAACCCGATTAACGAGACCAGTGACAAGGTCCAACGTACTAAAGCCACTTCCAGCAAGCGCTGCGAAGATATCGTCAACTTCTGGCAGAGGATATTGTTCCAAGTAAGTAGCCGGATTCACCGTTAACTTGAAGTCCACGCAGAATCTTATGTCACCGTTCTTTTTAGCCACGGGGACTACCGGCGTTGCCCATTCAGAGACGCTGATCTGAGAAAGCACTCCTTCATCCACCAGGCGATCAATCTCGGCTGAGACTTGGGCACGCATTGCATAAGGCACGGTCTGTGTTTGCAAAAACGAGGCCGAGCGCCTTCCTTGATGTATAGCTTAACTGGAGGCCCTTCACAGCAACCCAGTTTGTTGTCAAACATCTGTGAAAATTCGTCAAGTAGGGCTTTCAACTGCGCATTCTGTTGAACAAAGTTTACACACGCAGTACTTTTGGCGTCCAAAAGAGACACGCCGACCATGCAAAATTCCTCTATTGTACGCCAGCCGCAGAGGAGTGGTCCTTGAAAGCCCACCACCACTAACGTACTGGGTACGGTTACTGTCCCAAACTTCACGTCCATGGTTAACTTGCCAATGACGGGCAGGGCAGATCATCCTCTGCACACTTGAGCTGATAGAGATAAGCCTGTCATGGGTGGACTCTGGTCGTGTGGCCCTGGTTTGATACGATTGCTAGACGGGCAGGGGTCCAAGAAAGCATGATAGCCGCAGGGCAGTTTTTGCGAGAGCTGGCCACCGCCTTCTGTGTCTCTTGTATACACTCACTGGAATCACACTCACCGGCAAGCCAGTGTCGATTATCATGCTCAGTTTCTGCCCTCCCCACGTCAAAACCTTCTCGAGAGGCCGCGAGACGTCCCTGTCGGTCGCACTGTGTGCCACCAAGGCAAGCATAAATTCTTCGCTCTCGTTTTCATCTTCTTCCACGACATATGCATCTGACGACCGGGAACGACTCCTGCGGCATACCCTGGTCAGGTGACCCGCACAGACGGCATTTGGTGTTTCGATGTCGGCACACGTTGGAATCATGCGGCCCGTCGCAACGTTCGCACAGTGGGCGACTGCTTTCCAGGTTGCTGTTCGGCGGCCGGGACTCACATAGTCGTAGTCGCTGCAGGGCGTTCATGGTACCACTTCCGTTGCCCACGCCAGTCTCCTGCATGTCACGGACCTCTTCCTGTGCCTTCTCGGAACTCCTGGCGAAGTCCTCGGCCTCTTTCAAGGTCAGCTTACCTCGCGTCAACAAAAAACGCCATGCGTCGTCGTCGCGGATACCGCAAACGATGCGATCTCGTAACATACCGTCCATCATACTACCGAAGTTGCAGCTTTCGGCTAGCCTCCTGAGTTCCGCGATGAAATCTCGCACATTCTCGCCTTCCTTTTGTTTCCGCATAAAAAACGCATAACTGGGTGCAATTTCATTAGCTTGTGGATTGTACTGATCTTCGAGACATTCCACAACCTGGTCGTAGCTTAAGCTGTTGAGCGAGGTGCTCGGATTACGTCCTTGTAATACCCGTACAACGCTGTCGCTCAGCGAACAAATCAGCAAGGCGCGGCGCTTCCCGGGATCCGTTACTTCATATCCCTCGAAGAAGGCTTCAAGACGAATGCGGTACGTAGCCCAGCTTCCCGCTGCTCCATCGAAAGCTGGTGGGCGAGATCCCATGCCTTCTGGTCGCCCGCCTTCAGCAGATTACACCGGAGTAATATCCCATCTTTGTCACCACTGAAGTAACGTAGCTGACACACGCCAGAACCACAAGTAAAACTGGGTTTATTCCAAAAGACATACACTCTTAAAAAAAAAGGTAGTAGTACTTGCTAATTTTTTTGTAACGGCTTGTCACATATGTTACTACCCTGTTAGTAAGTGCAGTTAGTAACGGCAAGGGTGGTAACTGTTACTACCTTAGCCGTTACTAACCGTAGGTAGTAAAATAAAGGTTGTAAGAAAAAGGTAGTAACCGATACTAACGTGTTCATTTTGCCACATTATTAACAGTGATCAAATTCATAATGGCACACTACGATACAACTTCGGGTAATCTTCCGTGGAGTGTCATGAACTAGAAGAATACACGGATGCAACAACAAGTTAACTACGCGACAGTACTTACTAAGCGACTCGCGGGGTATTTATAGCCACTACATTCGAGATGCACGACTGGTACCGGTGAGCACCTGTGTTTCACGATGAATTATCAAAAAATGTGACCCTAAAGTACCACACCCTACTACCGGATTATGTGTGCTTGGGGACGTAGCACAATACTTCTAATCAACCGTATTAAAAGAAACAATATGTCCTGTCTATTTGTTATAAAACTGCCACAAAAAAGCATTATGTACAGCGGCCGAGACACGGTACTAAGTCCACTAACATAGCCTCAGTGCATTTCAATGAATTCCTGTGCTAGTGCATAGACAATAAAAAGCTAATAATGATCATTTCAGGGATTTTACGTGCCAAAACGACAATAAGATTATGGGACGCGCCGTATAGACTCCCGATTAATTTTGACCAGCTGTGGTTCTTTGACATCCGTGTGTACTAAATGTACTTGCTTGCAGTTCATTAAATTTTGCTCCTCGGTTTTTAGAATAGCAGAACGATGCTTAGAAATCGTGGTTGCGTAATTTTAAAATGCGAACTTGTATTTTTTTCTTGATCCATGGACATTTTCTTCACCAGTTTTCGATTAAAAATGATATGTCGAGACGATTGCAGTTATAAATTAACACAGTAGGTATTAACTACAATTTTAGATTAAGTAGTTAACAGCCAGGCAGGAAAAAGGTAGTAACGGTCGATGAAAGTTAGTAACGGCTGCAGTTACTACTTATTTGCTTGCAGTTACTAACGTAGGTAGTAAACAGGTAGCAAAAGGTTAGTAACGGTCCAAGACAGTTAGTAACCGCTGCAGTTACTACCTATTTGCTTGCAGTTACAACCTTCTTACTAACATTTTTTTAAGAGTGTACGATCGTCGTCTTCGTCAGTCTACTCAGAGCTATGTGCACGCGCCGTGCAGATGCGCCCAGCCACAGTTCCGCAATTAGCGCGATACAGCAGTCCCCTAATTAGCGACGCCCTCTCCTTTGGTTTTTACGTGTGACGGAAATTTTGCGTAATAGCTGCGGAAGGGCACATTATCCATAGCTTGCTTCTGATGGGAGATGCCAACACGAAAGAAAGTGCGGCGAATACGACGACCACGCGGGCTTCAAAGCGTCAGGTCCAGGGCGGAAGCGAGGGAAGCGTGTAGCAAGGCGGTGTTGCCGCGTAGTGACACTGTCACGAACGAGCGCTTAATTGGGCGCTCTGTCACCCGTGACAGAGCGCGCGCAAGGAAAAAAGAAGTATCAAAAGACGCCGCGAGCACGCCTCCTCACCCCCTCGAAACGGCCGCCGACAACAAGCAGTCTCGGATCAAACGCCCACCGGCAACGTTTGGAAGGATCACGAAAGCATAGATGATGCAATGCCGAGTGACGCCACCGCGAGTGAACCGGCGAGAAGAATCTGGCGCTTCTCCATGCTTTCGCTGTGCTACGCGCAAAGGAGACACCTGCCAGGGGTGCGATCGCCACCACTCGCGGCTGGCTGATCGCGTTGATAACGCGGGCGGACCGTGGTTCTGACCACTGGCCAAGCGCGAAAAGCATTGGAATAAAAAATAGAATCCTTCCGCGATAGCACCCCAGTTTAGAGAAGGGAAACTGTAGCCTTGACAACGGTACGAAAGATAAGCAGCGGTAGCGCATGGAACTACCGAGGGCACCCAAGAGATGGCGCTGCGGAAACAGGAAGCGAGGGTTCTGCTAGAGGACGGACGTGTTTTTCGTGGGCTCCGGAATGACAGCGTCAGATAAGTTTTTTTTTTTTGCATGATTCGAGCTTGTTTTTTTAGTTATATGAGTACATAAGCCACTAGATTGAAGCTTTGAAGCATAATAGGGCTTACAATTTTGTACTGTTTCCTGTGTGACAGTCGCCTGGGTTTTTTTTTTCCGTTCGGTCACCACGTGTCTGAAAGGCACACATGTGCTTTGAAGTATAGCATACTTGCGGAGTTTTGTGGTACCATTTGACTTTAAGTGTATATAATCCGCCGTGTGAACGATCTAGCCATGGTCAAAAAGACCGTAAAGTGTTCAGGGTGCGGAATGGGATGGAAAATAGAGGTTTGTACGGATGAGAAGACAGAGGGAGCTGACGCCAAGTGTAAGCAATGCGAGTTAGAGGCGAAAATGGAAATAATGATGGCTGCCCAGAATAAGCTCATGGTAAGAATCGCCGAGCTGGAGATTGCGTTGGCGACAGAGCGGGAAAAAACGATGGCTATGGGGGAATGGCTTAAGTCAGCCGAGGAGGGGTTAGCAAAGGTAGTCATGGTGAGCAAAGAAGCAAGCGACAGCGGGGCATCGACCCCCACAGTGGTAGACTCGAAGGTGGAAACAGGTTTGGAAAAGACAGGTGCAAGGGTCACAGGACCCAGCTTCCGCGAAGAAGTTTTGGGAAGGGGAGGGGACAAAGCAGAAGTGGCACGCGCTAGTAACCGAGGCAGTGGCCAGGTGCGGGACGGTCCAGCAGAAGAGTCGGAGCACGTGATAATCGCCGGGGACTCGAATTTAGTTAGATGCGAAGAAGCAGTCAAGGAAAGCGTGAGAGGCGACAAACGAGTTTTAATAGGGAAGTTCCCGGGACATAGGCTGGGATCAGTGATGAGACAAGCTAGCGCAAAACTCGCAACTAAGGCTAATGGACGTAACCTCGTGATAATCGCGGGAGGTCTAAACGACGTCTTGAATGAAGAATCAGCCGAACTAGCGACCACATTGGCGAAAGGGGTCGAGGACATGCGCGCCATTTCCTCTCAGGTGCAGATAGTGGTATGCACAATACCGGAAGTACCAGTGAGAAATATCAACTTGCAAAGAGCGGTTGTCGACGCAAACAAAGAGATATGGCGAATTAGTCGAGAGAAGGGCTTCGAGGTAGTGGATATAAACAGGGAGGTGCACAGGTGGGGCGGTTTCCAAAGAGACAGAATTCACTTCGATAAGAGGCTTGGTCATGAGGTGGGCTGGCGACTGGCAGGACGCGCAGTAGCTTTTTGGGGGGGCACGCGGGCCCTTCGGTGCCCACGGTAGCTTGTAATGAGGAAAACAACCAGGGGGACTCTTTGACAGGCAGTATAGCGAAAAACCAGAGAAAAGGTAAAAGAAGGGAGAAGGCGCGTGTTGCAATTAGTTACATAACATGCAGGGTGGCAGAAAAAAGGCAAAATGGTTAGAGATTGAGGAGCAGTTAAGCAAGGAACAGATAGGTGTTTATGCGGTTACAGAAACACACCTTAGAGACTTGGAAGAGCCACCACATATTGACAATTATATTTGGGAAGGATGTACAGGATCACCTCAGAAAGGAGAGGTGGGGGTGTTGGAATGCTAATTCATACCAGAACAAAATTGGATAGAGTGAAACAAACGTGTTCAGAGCACATGTGGGTTTCGGGCACAGTAGGTGGAAAGAAAACGTGGCTAGGTGTAGCTTACTTGTGGACAGGCAATAACTGCAGAGAAAAGAATCTGGAGATAGTGAAATGCATAAGCACCGATATTAAAGAATTTGGTCATGATGCCGAAATAATCCTTCTAGGGGACATGAACGCTCACATTCATGACCTTGACGGATATTCAGACACCAATGGCAAGTTATTGCTAGATCTCTGCGAGCAACGTAGTCTTGAGATAGTTAACGTGGGGCCTAAGTGTGAGGGGCAGATCACGTGGGAAGTCGGAAACCGGCAATCGAGCATTGATTATTGTCTCATGACAGAAGGAATATATGACAAACTTAGAGAGATGAGAATAGACGAGGAAGGCATTAACAGCTTGGGTAGTGATCATAAACGCATAATATTACAAATGGGATATAAAACTGAAAATAAGAACATAGAATCAAAGTTTGGCAGCTTGTATCTAAATGACAAACAAATAACAAATATAGCCGCAAGAGTCGAGGAAAAAGTAGACGAACTACCAGGCAAAGACTGGAAGTATAGTGAGCTGCTACATGTAATCACGAAAGAAATGGAAAAAGAGAAGAAAACTACTTGTTGGAAAGGAAAGAGAAAGCCAAAAAGTTGGTGGAACAAAGAAATCCGGGAGGCGATCGAGAAGCGACGTGAGGCATCACGGGAGCACAGACAAGCAAAAAAGGAGAAGCGGCCACAGGACGAAGTCAACCAAATATGGGAAATATATTTAGAGCAAAAATCCATTGTGCAGAAATTAGTCGAGGCAAAAATTAAAGGTGAAAGTGAACGCTGGATGACAGAGATTCGCGAAAAGAAGTCGGCCGCGCCTAGGATATTTTGGAGCCACCTAAAAGCGCTGGATAGGAAGTCTGTCACAATGCAACAACATATGGTAGATGAAGGAGGAAATCAATTGGAAGGGTATGAAGCGCTAGGTTACATCCGAAAGATAACAGCTGATTCGTTTAAAAAGGTCGCCCAGGGGATTCCCCCAGTGAGTAAAAGTACGCAAAGGAGTGCAACCGACGAAGATGTAGTACTAGAGAATTTCAATTGGAAGAAGGCCGAAGGAAAAATTCCTAAGCGCACTACTCCGGGCTTAGATGGGGTTCCCGTCAGCCTCATTAACGAACTCGGACATAAAACTAAAGAAGCACTGCTGAAAGCCGTAGAAAAATGCTTACAGGAGAGGGAAATACCAGACAGTTGACGAAAAAGTAGAATGAACTTAATCTATAAAGGCAAGGGAGAAAAGGATAACATTCGCTCGTATAGACCGCTAACCATTACATCGGTGCTATACAGGTTGGCGATGCAGGCAGTAAAATTAAAAATAGAAGCGTGGGTAGAACAAAATGATATTTTGGGAGAACTTCAGAATGGATTTCGAATTAACAGGCGGTTAGACGATAATCTGTTTGTTCTTACCCAGTGTATAGAAATATCGAAAATAGAAAACAGGCCCTTATACGTAGCTTATCTAGATATTACCGGGGCGTATGACAACGTTAATCAGGAAATTTTGTGGGATATACTGAAAGAAGTGGGCATAGATGACGACTGTATACAGCTTTTGAGGGAAATATACCGAGAAAATACAGTTTGTATAGAATGGGAAGGAATAAGTAGCAAGGACAGCGTTGAAATCAGCAAGGGGCTGAGACAGGGATGTCCTTTGTCCCCGCTGTTATTCATGCTGTACATGGTGAGGATGGAAAAAGCGCTAGAAGGTAGCAACATTGGATTTAATTTGTCACACAAGCAGGTCGTCACGAAGGTTGAGCGGAAGCTTCCAGGTCTATTTTATGCTGATGATATTGTCTTATTTGCGGACAGTCAAGATGATATACAGCGACTGGCAGATATATGCGGAAGGGAATGTGAGGCTCTAGGACTAGGATTTAGTGCAACAAAATGTGGATTGATGGTATTCAATGATCACGAAGACCATGCGGTCTTTATATATGGCCAAAAAATTCCGAGGGTAAGCGAGTACAAGTACCTCGGAGTATGGGTAAATGAGGGGGATAGATATATGGAGGCACAAGAGAAAGCATCGGTAGCAAAGGGAAAGAGGAATGCTGCAATTATGAAGCACAGAGCTTTATGGGGATACAATAGGTACGAGGTGCTTCGAGGGCTGTGGAAGGGTGTGATGGTCCCGGGGCTTACATTTGGGAACTCAGTAGTGTGCATGAAGTCAGAGGTACAATCAGGAATGGATGTAAATCAAAGGACGGTGGGCCGCCTCGCGTTGGGCGCTCACGGGAAGACGACAAATGAGGCTGTAAAGGGTGATATGGGATGGACAGGCTTTGAAGTGAGGGAAGCTCAGAGCAAAATGAGATTCGAAGAGAGGCTGAGGAAAATGAAGAACAGTAGATGGGCAGAGAAGGTTTTCAGGTATTTGTATAGAAAAAGCGTTGACACGCAGTGGAGAAAAAGAACTAGGAGGCTCACCAGTAAATATACGGCTAGCAGTGCTGGCGATATGGCAACAAGGAGCATTAAGCGGAAGGTCAGAGAGGCGGAGAGGACTTATTGGATGGCAGCGATGGAAAAGAAGCCGGCTCTGAGTAACTACCGAAAGGGAAAAAACGAAATAAGGAGGGAAAGGTTTTATGATAATTCAAGGGGAAGCGCTTTACTGTTTGAAGCAAGGTCGGGCTGCCTTAGAACGCGTAGTTATAAAGCAGTAACGAAGAAGAACAATGTACATGCTGCGGGGGAACTAAGGAAACGATGGAACATGTACTGATTGAATGTGGCGATATTCACCCAGGTATACGCGTGGGCACGAGTCTACATGAAGCCTTGGGTTTTAGGGACAACAATGGAAAGCTGCACACGTCCGCGATAGAAATAAGTAAGAGACGGTTAGAGTATTGGTGGCAGAAAAGTAGAGAGAAAGAACAAAAATAAATAATGGGGGAAAAATAAGGTCATTCTGCCTTAAGAGGCAGAGAGATGGACCGTGAATTTATATTTTTTGGTATAATAACATAGATTTAATCAATGTAGATAAGGTATTAGGCCAACATGAAACAAGGAAGGTTTTTTTTTCTTTTTTTTTTTCTTCGAGCCTGGTGGCAGACATGTCACCGCCCCGTTTTAAAGGGGATGCTCATAGCATCCATCCATCCATTCATCCGGAAAACAAAATTTATTGTTTTTGTTTTTTTAGGCAGAAAAAAGCAAATGGGCCTATCTTTATTCCGTACCGGGTGCGTATGCGCATACGTGGGTGCCTCGGCTGGTTCTTTATTCTATAGCTATCCTTTTTAAACAGAAGTAGAAGAAAGAAGCCGGGACTTGTGTAGGGCTACGGATGTCTCGTTATCGTTCGCCCGCTTGTTTTAAGCGCGTCGATACGCCCAGCAGCACGCCAAAGCGCCCTTTGGAACGCAGTACCTGTGCGTACGAACGTTACATGGAACCGAAAGGCATACACTGGCAACTGTCACCAGTAAGAACAATTCACCAGTGAGTAGAAGGAACGATCATTTTTATTGACAGCGAGCAAGCGGTAAAGGTCCCTTGTTGAGACATCGTGAGCTCGTAAACGACTAGCCTTCGCCGTACTTCAAAGAGACAAAACAAATCAGACGGCGTGTTGCCCGTTTCCACCAGGAGCTAGCGCTCACAATAACCAACTTGTATTGTAGGACAGGCGTAAATCATCAGCATTTTTGTTTGCTACAGTTTCAGTACTTGATTTCTATGAGTACGCCTGAAGACCCGCGGGTTTGTTGGTCAGGCTGAGAACACCAAGCAGGTTCACTCAAAGAAATCACAATATAGCGGATGTCTACAGAGTGGCAGAAAACATAAGCATTTAAACATGTGCACGAGAAATACAAATATACAGGAATAGAAAACAGTGATCACAAAAGCATCACCACACAATCAGTACGAAAAGCAATGTGCGCACAGAAAGCACAAGCCCTCACACATGTGCAGGATCTATGCTAACGTACATAGCTGCACAACATTGGATATGGATAAAACATCAGAATGCAAATGCCAACAAATAAATATCCACGCATAAGAAAAGGAAATAAACTATGCGCTGAAAATGCTCACATTCGTTTTATTTTATTTTGGGGACCACTGATGAATCTCTCCTGCTTGGCTGACATTTTAGCTAACAAGCATGGCCTATTTCGTGAGGTTCACCTTGTGGGGTTGCACACGCAACCCATTGTCTGCAACGCGGCGGCACCTCGGCTTCGCGCTACGTTTGTACGCGCAGTGGCGAGAGGGGTTGCGTGGGAGAGGGCACTGTGCCGCTCCCGCAGCCTTTCGCGCCCTGCTCCCTGGCCGAAGTCGAGATGCCCCGTTTTCCCTCCTTGCCCTTTTCTGGAGAGACTCCTCTCCAGACCCCGAGGAACGCGCGCGCTTCCTTGGGGGCCCCCGGCGTCTTCGGTCTTGGGAGATGTGACTGACCACATCGGACCCAAGCCGTGAGCACCACCGCCGCCATCAACCCCTGCAGCGCTCCGGCCATGGAGTGCGAATCACCGCCCCGGACCGGAGTGCAAAAGCAGCCACGCGAGGTGAGATGAGCCTTTATCATTCCCTCGACGTGTGCTTGCTATTTTGTTGTTTCCCCCAGTAGTGCGGAACGCTCCGCCTCTGAGGTGTTAACTAACTTGATGTGCTATACTCTATTGTCGCAATTGGCATCTGAGGTGAATAAACACCTTCAGTTGAAAGACTTGTCTCTGTCCCCACTGGCCTGAAACCCGCCGCGGTCGCAACTTACGCGAACCGCGGGATAGGGGGTCACAGCTCTGACTGTTAGGGCTGCTGCGTAGCACTAGTAGTGAGTAACTACACTCCTCTAGTGTGCGGTGTGATCCAAACGATGGACAGGTTCGCACGCGCGGCTTGTTGTGTTCATGTCTTGTTGCACAAAGCAAAAGAACCCCTATATTTGGCGCCCAACGTGGGGCCAGCGGTGCGACAGAGCGAGTCAGTTTGTGTGAGTGATTGCCACTACACGAAAAACCATGGCAGCAGACAGGGCTGACTTACAGCCGTTGCAATTGCTGTCACGGATGCTGCCAATAAGCAACAGTTCGAAGATGCGGTAACGGCTACTGCACCCTTCGATTCCTGCGGCGAACTTTAGCCAAAGGAAGTAGAAGTAGCACAGAGCAGGGGTATGAGCGGCTGGCTGGCGCGATGGGCACCCCTCCTGCAGCGATACAACTTACTGTTCGCTGCAGAGGGAGAACGAACAGCGTGTGGCGGACGCACTTACGCGTACGCTCGTTGTTTGTGAGAAGAGTAACATTGCTACTCAACTCACCTTGGCCGACGCCGAGCCAGAGCGCGACGTAACTGCTGCGGCGCTCAATGTTGTCAGGAGGGGTAACATCACTACTCATTCTGATAATTTGAAACTCAGCCTGAGAGCATACAGTAACTGCTACAATGCTCGACGGCGACGGTCCGAAACGAAGGGCGGACGACCCACCTTCGCAGGACGAAAACGCTAACCACTACGACTGCGTCAGTTTAGTGGAAAGCTTGCTTAGCCGGAGGGAGTTGTCAGAGGCACAGTGGCAGGATCTCTTTTGTAAATACTTTTGTAAGTCTTTGATGGGCTCCGGGAGCGCGGCGGCGCGGCCGCGGCGCACGTTGACGCAGCTGGTACTGCTGTTAGTGCGCGGCGCTCTGAAGCAGCAAGTAACGCTGCGAGCGCGTTTCCTCCTACTTTCGATTCCTGCCCGCTGAGAACTGACCACTCCTTGCTAAGATAAATCCCCACGGAGAAGGATACACATGTGTCCTTCAAAGCGGTGATTTCCCGCACGTTGGCACGCACACTCGTGCATAAGCTCATCAAGGTGTTCACGTGATTCGAATATCCAAAGCAGTTTATAACGGACAATTCGTCCTGATTATCTGTCGAAATCGTCGTGCACTCATGCGTAGCCTTCGGCATTAAGCGCAGGAGAACGACTACGTAATGCGCCCAAGCAAATCTCATTGAACGTGAGAACCGCAACATCAAGCACATGCGCGTTGAAATTGCGGGGACGCACACTTGCTCTCAGGGCTACTGTGAACACGCTCGACTGGCTTTACCCCCGCCACCCTCAATCTTTGAAGGGAGCTGCCAAGTACCGTAGAACGTACTCTACAGGAATGCAGCGTGGCACTGGTTGCTTCGTCAGCACGCGCTGACTATGCAGCTGGGCTGCGCGCGAAGGTGACGAAGGCTTTGTGCAAAGCGCGACGGAACCTGAGCACTGCTCGTGCGGAGCAGAAAGCGCAGTATGACCGCTCTCATCAGGACGTCAGTAAAAAGTGGGCGATCTGGTGTTGAAGCGCAATCATGTCCTAAGCGATGTCAGTAAGAAATTCTCAGCTTCTCTGGCACCGCAGTGGATAGGACCGTACCGGCTAGGAGAGACTGCCTCTTCTCTCGCGTACAAGCTGACGGACTTAACGCTAAGACCGATCGGCTGACCGGTGCATGTCTGTGATCTCAAACCCTGCTATGACAGAGGGAACGAGTGGCCCGAGGGAAACGCTTCCCCACGCCCGCAGGCAGTGGCACCCGAAGGCACGGCTCGACGTACGAGCTCAGTGCGACGTTACAACTTGCGATCTCGGCAGAACTAACTCTGTCCGGTTCGTAGGGGCTTTATTGTGCGTGATATCGGATGGGACGCTCCTCTGATATCTAGCATGCAGCCTTCGAGAGCGAGCACACGCTTGCTTTTTCGGAGAGTAAGAGAGGGGCTAACTTATTGTTCGAGTCGCAGATCACCCATCGGCAGCATTTCAACAGCAGCCAAGCCGAAACGACCGTTTTCGGCAGCAGATGCCCCATAGCCTGGCATTTCATCAAGCCGTCAACGCAAGCGTCTTACAGCAGAGAGCGGCGACATCAAAGCCTACAGCAGCAGCCAGAGTCAAGGCGAAAGAAAAAAACAGCAAAACAGCTTCCGGTCCCGAATGGTCTCGGTGGCGAAGATATTCGCGGAACCACTGCACAGCCCGGCGAAGAGTTGCAGACCCGGCAACCGAACTACGGAGTGCACCCGCGGTACGAGCGTGGTATCCCGCTGCGCAGAACGGGGGTTGCAGCCGGCCAGCCGCAAGCGTCGAGGGACTTTCGACTCCAAACGCCTTAAAAAAAAAAGAGGGAGAGAGGCCGCAGGAGCAGAGCGGACCCCGCTGAGCAACTGGTGGCGAGCCGATGAGGATGGGTCGGCGCCTTCTTTGCTGCTTTGCGTGCCGATAGTCCCAGAGCAGCGGAGGCGCACGACACGGAGATATCTTCAAAAGAAAAAGAAAGAACCATTC